>NC_079377.1:26017500-26077500 GCF_021018895.1 Seriola aureovittata | reverse complement strand
CCTGTTTTTCTCTTAAACCTGCAGCTCATTCGTCAAAATAAAATAATCCAGGCACATTAAAGATAAAGCTGAGCTTCAAAGCTGCATGGAAATCCACCCCCTCCTCCCACCCCCCAACACGCGCACGCGCACGCACACACACACACACACAGCCCATAGATGTGTCTAAAATCTCATCAACCTGTGAAACTGAATATCGACAGTGTCACCGGCTCTGACGTCATCCCAGTGATGTTAGATATGTCCTGTGATCACGAGAGGACGAATGGGCGCACGCGCGCACGCGCACACATACTCACCTCCCCAAGGTGAGACACGAGCCCCTGCATACATCCATCCATCTATCTATACGTCCAGGCTCCACACACCGACCCCTCCTCCGTCCTCCAGCCGAATCTCAGTGCGCTCTGAGCCGCGTGAGAGAGCCAGAATAGTCCCGGAGAGAAGGTCCGGTGGTCCGAGGCAGAGAGCCGAGAGAGGAGAGAGGCAGGCGGGCAGGCAGGTGTCCGTCTGGTCGGAGGATGATTCTCCTGCAGAGAAGTGATGGAGAAGAAGAAGAGGAGGAGGAGGAGGGAGACAGAGAGAGGGAGAGAGAGAGAGAGAGAGAGAGAGAGAGAGAGAGAGAGGGAGAGAGAGAGAGAGAGAGAGAGAGAGAGAGAGAGAGAGAGAGAGAGAGAGAGAGAGAGGAGAGAGACAGAGAGAGAGAGAGAGAGAGAGAGCATCAGCTACTAAGTGTACAGACTGTGGAGGGTTTCTACACGGAGGAGGAGGCATGTGCGCTGAATACAGAGGAGGTGTGTGTGTGTGTGTGTGTGTGTGTGTGTGTGTGTGTGTGTGTGTGTTTGTGTGTGAATAGCAACAGTGATTCCCTCCCCATGGTCCTAAATCCCCTCAGAGCTTCATGATGAAGTGAAATAAAAATATGATTCTTCACCTGTTAAAACTGAATCAGCTGATCAGGTGTCAACATCGACTAATTCACTTTAGTTTTTATTTACAAAATACAACACGTATATGACGTATGTCACAACACAACATGTCTGTCTGTCAGATGAACTTCAAGGAAAAGTATCAAGTATCTTCAAATGTAAATACTACAGTAACGTACAGTACTGGACTAAAAGTACTCGGTTACTCTTCACCACTAAGAACTAAGTGTGTCTTCTTCTCTCCTGTCTGATTGGTTGTCACCTCACATTGATGTTAAATCAAATGTATTGATCTCTGGTGTCTGATAGATCACATGTGATTAAAGGAGTGTGGAGGAGGAGATGTTGTTGCTTTTCCCCACTTGTTTCATCATGTGTGAAAATCCTGCTCAGCTGTGGATCATCAGCGCCCTCTGCTGGTCAGGACACGCCCCTGCACCTCCACAGGTTTATTTCAGTGGAACACTCCTAACAGACAGGTTCACTGCACTGTAAAACACCTGACAGGACAGCACTCAAACCATCTCATAAACGTCATAAACGTTTGTAATAAACGTCACATAAATATATGTTTACATTATTTCATGTGCCTCAGGTCTCGTCCTCCCCCTCATGGTTCTGGTCTTCTGGTTCTCTGTTTCAGAACCTGGATTTAATACCTGAATTATTTGTCACTGATTTGTTATAAAGTTTTGTTTTATTAAATCAAATTTTTGTGTCAAGTTATGAAATTAACAGAAAACCTATAACCTATGGGGAACTGTGAGGCTTTCACCAACAATTATTCTCATTATCAAAACATGTGAGACTTTCATTTTGTTTAATTAGACTGATTGTTCAGTGAATAAAATGTCAGACACAAAACTGTGAAAAATATCACATTAACATATTCAAATTGAGAACTTAAAAAAAAAAACATTTTCATAGAAAAGTGGCAAATGTTCATGAGAAGCTGAAAAATGTTCCCTTTAAAACAATTACTCAAATCAATCAATCAAAATTATTGCCAATTCATTTTCTTTCAATTAATTAATTGATAAATCAACTTAATAATGTATGCAATAATAATGCAATAATGTAAAACAACACAACTAATACACCACAATAATGTTGTAGTATCAAAGAGGACAAGAAAATTACAATAAATATATCTATTTTATATATATTATTTTTATATTACCTTTATTTTACCAGACTAGACATTAAAGAACAAATTCTTATTTACAAGATTTTTTTTAAAATAATAGATATAAGGTAAAGATTTGGAAGGTACATTCCAAATTTTTCCCGGTTATCTTCAGATATAAGAATATCCCAGTAAAGATTTTACAAGTGGAACAAATAATGATAAAGAATATTATAAATAAAGTAGGAATAGTACTGTTATTGTATGTTTTTACACGATGTTCATATGAGCTGAAACAGCAGGGGGCGGTATGCACGTTTTATAGTGGTTTGTGATCCGCCAATTAACACGACGAAGAAGAAGGAATCAGAGGTAGACGCAGAAGAAGAAGTCGCTCGTGATGCTGTTCCTGTCACTGTGCGCAAATGCGCATCCAACAGCACGGACCTCCGGTGGATAACGAGAAAACAAACACGAGCAGGCTGGGAAACGACACGTTAGGGCGGAAGAGAAAACAGCGCTTGAGGGGGAAGACAGTAACCAAGGGGAAAGTCTGTGACACGGCAGGTAAGCCGCACTCACCTGCCCTGGAGCTGTTTATTCGGGCCGGAGTGTGTGTCAGCGTAGCCGCCTTCCTGCCTGACCCGGGCGGGGAGCTGGGCAGGCCCACCCCGGCTCCTCAGCGCTGACATCCATAGTTACTGTACACAGAGTTCATCCCGAGATGTGCCGAACGCTTGTACCGAGGGAGTGACGCACCAAACTGCCTTTAAAAACCCGCTAATTAAGCATAAATATACTCAAAAACAATAACATATTAACCCTAACATTGTATTTTAGATGTTTTAGAAGTAGACCGGATACACGCTTCAATTCGGTTTACACCCAACCATTCAAACAACACCTAATCCAATAGAGGATTAACTTTAAAAACTGTTTTAACAATATTGTCAAATTAAATAATGTTAGCGTCAGCGCGCAGAAGGTGACCGTGAAGTGGACTCTAAAGTACAGAAGTTGACTTTTATCTAGATTAACTTCAGTGTGTACGAGCCGAATTTACCAGAAGATTCTCCTACAATCCTTAATTTGTCTTAATTGATTTTTTAATGACATTTTATCGTGGCTAATAGTCAACGTTACCTAAAATCTGAAGATTTTGAAACGGAGTTTGGTGTGACGTTCATGTACGCCGTGCATATGGCTAGCTATAATTAACGACTTAACCAATGAACAAGTCGGTTATGTGAACCAGTCAAGTAGTTAGCTAGCTAACGAGATAAAGACGTAGTTGTTCTGTTGAAGTGGGCAGAAGTTACCTGCTAAGGTGAGCTAAAAAACACAGATTTAGAAGACACTGCTAACGTTAGCAGCTGTGGTTAGCTTATCTGTTGCGTTCAGGTAACGTTACCACATCACGGGCAGGGCTATTTACTGAGGATGACCAACTACATAACCCTTAGCAAGCTAACTGCGTCAATAATAACTACGTAATGTCAGTAACAGTTACGCCGGTATTTAATAAATGACAGTATGGTGGTGTCATTGCTCTCGTGTGAGGTTTCGGCCACTCATGAGCAGCACGGACCCAGTAGTTAGTCAGAGTTTCACCGGGTATTAGACGGAGCCCTGCTGACGATGGCCAACACGCCCAGCAGCAGCTCATGCCGCTCAGCCCTTAAAGAGGAACCATGCGTCAGTAAACCGAAAATGAAAACTTCATTTAACAGTGTGACACACCGGGGGTCTTTTTCGGCTAAACTCCACAGCTGTGGACCAGAGTTAGACCGGGTAACAGGACTTTATTAACGGGTCCAGATCCCAGGTTGTCCCGGGGTTTGGACCTGAGCTGGAGGCAGGAAGGACAGGGTCGGACAATCTAAGTAAATGTAGCTGGCTCTGTTTCTACACGGTTTAAACTAACTGTAACACGATGTTTCTGGGATCAGTAGAGGTGTGTGTTTTTGGGAAAGGTAAAATAAAATGTAAGCAGTGAGTGAAGTGAAAGTGTCAGGTGATGTCACTCATTTAAAGTTCATTTACATGTCAGCTGAGTTAGACAGTGTGAAGAAGATTGAAAAACATTTTCAAGTTTGAACAAAGTTTCTATGCGACAGTTTCCAGAAGAATAAATAACTAATAATTGTTTTTATTATCAATTGATCTGTAGATTTTTATATTGATTATAGATTGGTCTCCTCCGTCCTCTCCTGTCTCTTGTTTCCTTGCTATCTCCTTCTCTGATCTGTACTCTAATGTCTCCTTCTCCTCTGTCTCCTCTGATGTCTCCTTCTCCTCTGTCTCCTCTGATGTCTCCTTCTCCTCTGTCTCCTCTGATGTCTCCTTCTCCTCTGTCTCCTCTTCTGATCTGTCCTTTGATGTCTCCTTCTCCTCTAATGTCTCTTTCTCATCTGTCTCCTCTGATGTCTCCTTCTCTTCTGATGTCTCTGTCTCCTCTGATGTCTCCTTCTCCTCTGTCTCCTCTGATGTCTCCTTCTCCTCTGTCTCCTCTTCTGATCTGTCCTTTGATGTCTCCTTCTCCTCTGATGTCTCCTTCTCTTCTGATGTCTCCTTCTCCTCTGTCTCCTCTGATGTCTCCTTCTCCTCTGTCTCCTCTGATGTCTCCTTCTCCTCTGATGTCTCCTTCTCCTCTGTCTCCTCTGATGTCTCCTTCTCCTCTGTCTCCTCTGATGTCTCCTTTTCCTCTGTCTCCTCTGATGTCTCCTTCTCCTCTGATGTCTCCTTCTCATCTGTCTCCTCTAATGTCTCTTTCTCATCTGTCTCCTCTGATGTCTCTTTCTCCTCTGATGTCTCCTTCTCATCTGTCTCCTCTAACGTCTCCTTCTCTTCTGTCTCCTCTTCTGATCTGTCCTTTGATGTCTTCTCTGATGTCTCCTCCTCTGTGTCCTCTGTCTCCTTAGCAACCATGGTGGGCGAACGCCGCAATGGGAACCTGCTGGTCCAGCTCGGCCCGCGGTTGCAGGCGTATCCCGAGGAGCTGATCCGCCAGCGCCGCACCCACGACGGCCAGACGGAGTACCTGATTCGCTGGTGCCTCGTCACCATCGACGACGGCTCCAGCCCTGGTGGCGGAGCCAGCGAGGCGGGTGGGACCGGCAGCGGCAGCTCCGGGGTGGGGGGGTCCGGCAGCTCCACGTCAGGAGAAATCAAACCGGAGAACATCCTGATGTGGATGTCGACGGAGGACGTGTACGCCAACTGCCCCACTCTGCTGGGCAAGAGGAAAACGGACTCACAGCGCCCCCTGCAGCCGCAGGAGCTGCAGCAGGACGGCGATGCGGTAGACGGAGGCCAGAGGAGCGGCGGAGAGTTCCCGGCGGACGTCACCTTCGACGAGGTGGAGCTGTCGGACATGAAGGAGGACGTGAAGAACCTGGTGCGTCGAGCCCGGAAGCAGATGGCCAAGAAGAGCGACTTCTCCATCAGCATCACACACACCATCCACGTGCTGAGCGCCTACGCCGGCATTGGCTCGCTGGTCGGCGTCTTCAAGGAGACCGGCGCCCTCAACCTGCTGATGGAGCTGCTCTGCAACAAGGAGACGCAGACCAGACGCAGCGCCGGGAAGATGCTGCGAGCGCTCGCCTCGCATGACGCAGGTAACGGCAAAACGTTATCGATCACATCACAACAGAGCGTTGCACACAGCTGCTGCCAAGGCTCCTACACAATAATACAATACATGACACACACACACACACACACACACACACACACACACACAAACAGACACACACACAAGCGCGCTTGTCCAAGTAAGTCTCGCTGTACTGTGAAACTCTTATTTTGAAAACTGAGAGATTTAAACTATAGACACAACATAAACAAGATATATAATGTCTGTTTAAAACAAAAACTATAACAAGATGAAAACCTGAGAACAAAGTTCATAAATTAAATCAGATATGTAAATGATCAGTAAGGTATTATTATATTATATTATATTATAATTATTATTATTATATTATTATTAACAAACTGTCTGAAACTATCATTTGAATTTATTCTAAATATATTCAACGACCAGGAAGAATCCAGCTCTCTGATTGGCTGACAGGTGTCTATTAAAACCACACGTGTTTACCTCGGTCAGTTTTTTAAATATATATAGATATATATCAATTTATCTATATATATATATATATATATATATATATATATTGATATATATCATCCGATATTAATTCATCAACAAACACATGACGCAGAGACGTAAGTCACTCAGACCTCCAGCTGCTGTGTAACAAACAGAAGCAGCTTGATGATGATGATGGTGATGATGAAGATGATGGTGATGATGATGATTATGGTGATGATGGTGATGATGAAGATGGTGGTGATGATGGTGGTGATGATGGTGGTGATGATGGTGGTGATGATGAAGATGGTGATGGTGATGAAGATGATAGTGATGATGATGATGATGGTGTGGACGTCTCAGACAGATGTGGTGTTTGCAGTCCATAGCTGGTCCAGCAGACACTGATAACTCAGCTGTTTCCTCTCAGCTGTTCTCTGAGAAATGATCATCATCTCTAATCAGCTGTTAACGTTCAGACCTGATGAGACACGGGTCTTCGTCAGTCATGTGACCCTCTGTTTGGTCCTGAAGTTCTGTGCAGGACTGACAGAAACCTCCGGATCAGGTCCTCCCTGCAGCTGCACTGCTGCTCTCTGCAGCTCGAGTCCAGACTGTGAGGAGGGAAAACTGTGACATCATCACAGTGAGACGTCTCCTCTGTTGTCTGTGTTTGTGTTGGGCAACTGGGTCCAAAGGTCCAGAGGCCGAATGTTTCTGCACCGAGCCATTCCTAAGTAACAGTGTCAACACCTGACCCCTCGCTGAGCTCCACCTCAGCCAATAAAGTTTGACATTGATTAAGCAGAGGATCTGAGTTATAAAACCTTCAGACAGCAGCTTCTCACGTTCACCATGGATTCATGTTCACTCACTCAGAAACCTACGACGGAGAATCGACACACTGAGGAAACAATCTGAAACTATGAGAATAAAGTCGTAATTTTTGTTTGTGACGTATTAGAAAGCCTCACTCTGTAACGTCACTGGGTGTTTTTGTAGTCCCGACATCTCCAACAGCGTGAGACGTCTTCTCTCCACAGGATCTCTGTCACAATGCTCATTTAACCTGATCACTGCGTCTTGAATCAGGATCTTCTTTGTGTCAGATTTGGTGTCTGCAGCTGTTCAGTGGGTCAGGTGTGGGAGTGGATCAGCTGATACTCTGGATTAAAGGATCAGAAACACTTGATCAAGACTCGAGTCCCGGACCCGGATCTTCTTCATTAAACTTTGTCCAAACTGAGTTTTAATTTCAGCCACTGAACCAAAGTGACAGAGACACAAACGTGGAAATGAAGGAACGACAGTAACGTGTGCAGCTCGGTGTCTCAGCTGCTGCAGTGAGGATCAGGAACCGGGAGACTTAGACCTGAGGTAGTCTGGAGGAAAGGTGTCTAAGACTAATGTTACCATGGTAACAGTCAATGACACCTGCAATGACCAGTAACACCCAACAAGAAACAGGAAAACATGGCTCCTAATTTGTGGCTTGCTGACGTTGTTATGGAGAGAGCGAAGAGAAGGGAAAGAGTTTCTAGAAACGGCGGCCATTTTTGTTTTTATTGTTTCACTCTTTGTTGAATTTTCAAAGTAAATCGTCCTCTAACTAAATTCTTCCCAAAGACAAACATGTTCTGCCGAGGGTAAATGAAGTTCCTCTGTCGGCCATTTTTTAAATATTGAAAACAGTCTTAATTTACCCAGAATTCATTGCACCACAGTCCAGCTTTAGATATTCAAGAGCTAAACAGCTTTATTCAGCAGATGAATTCAGACTCCGTCTCTCTGAAGTCTGTTTGTGATATTTAAGACACAGAGTCTGTCTCTGTGAAACCAGTGAGACCAGTACAGTCCAGTACAGTCCAGTACAGACCAGTACAGGACAGACCAGGACAGACCAGGACAGACCGGTACAGTCCAGGACAGACCAGTACAGACCAGTACAGACCAGTACAGGACAGACCAGGACAGACCGGTACAGTCCAGGACAGACCAGTACAGACCAGTACAGACCAGTACAGACCAGTACAGGACAGACCAGGACAGTCCAGGACAGACCAGTACAGTCCAGTACAGTCCAGGACAGTCCAGGACAGACCAGTACAGTACAGTCCAGTACAGTCCAGTACAGTCCAGTACAGTCCAGTACAGACCAGGACAGACCAGTACAGTACAGTCCAGGACAGTCCAGGACAGACCAGTACAGACCAGTACAGTACAGTCCAGTACAGGACAGACCAGGACAGACCGGTACAGTCCAGGACAGACCAGTACAGACCAGTACAGACCAGTACAGGACAGACCAGGACAGTCCAGGACAGTCCAGGACAGACCAGGACAGACCAGTACAGTCCAGTACAGTCCAGTACAGTCCAGGACAGTCCAGTACAGTCCAGTACAGTCCAGTACAGACCAGTACAGACCAGTACAGACCAGGACAGTCCAGTACAGACCAGAGGATTTTTGCTACATCAGACCTGTTTGTCCTCAGGACTCTGAGATTCAGTCTGTTCTCAGAACGCAGAGACGGATCAGAGGTGGAGGAGAATAAAAGAGAAGTGACTGTGAAGCAGCTTCACGGGTCTCTGGGTTTGAACTTTCTTTTCTTCTCTTTGTCAGACGGTTGACATTGACACTGACAGACAGTCAGTCTGCACCGTGGAGACTCACACACAGCTGGACTCTGATCGAAGCTGGATCAAACTTTTACTTTTCAAATAATGCCAAAAGAAAACCCCTCCCTCCCTCCCCGGCCTCCGTCGCCGCCTGTTCTCCGGTCATATGTGGAGAAAATCCTGAGGAGGAGCAGCTGAGAGTTTTTCCCATGAGTCATCAGGGCTCGGTGCCGGAAACAAAGGCACCAGCCTGGTTGTAGATCCACGTCACACAGAGCAGACTCACTGTTCACACACAGCGCTCAGTCTGAAGACATGAGCCCAGAGGAGAGGTCTCACTCTGACTCAGACGTGTGTCAGTTTAACTGGAAATAGGGAGAAATCATTAAAAAAAACATTTCAAACCAATAGGATTTCAGCTGCGCAGTGAGTCACAGTGTGACTGGACGGGGGGGGGGGGTGAAGTGGGTGGAGCCACCCGCTGCAGAGATCCTCAGTTGAGCGCAGATTCATTTTGAAGTAGCAGCTCGGTGTCGAGCTGATCGGTATCAATATTCACCTGAGCTCTGATCAATACTCTAGTTACGTGTTTGATGGTTTGTTATGTTGCCAGGTTACCGAGCTCTTTGTCACTGTTTGTTAATGATAACGAGCGTGGACTGAGCCTCGTCACTCGCACCAGTCCAGTGATGTGTTCACTGTCATCACGTAAAGTCTGCGAGGGGATGAAATGACCTGTGAGGTGAAACCTTGTGTGTTTCCATGGCGATGAACTGACATTGGGGTGATTATTATTGATTATCTATTTGAAACACCGTCACGTCTGACGCCATGGAACCTGAATCAGTTCATGTTCGTCTCCATTGTCTCTGTCAGCTCCAAGACAAACTGGACCAAACAGGAAGTCGGTCAGATTGATGCAGAGGCGAGGACTGTCGCCTGTTCACCAGGAAATGACATCATCATCCTCGTCCTCACAACGAAGGCTCTCTTTTCCTTTTGTCTCTTAGCAACAAGGAGACGAAGAATCGGCTCATTCATCATCAGCTGGAGCTGAATGAAGCAGCTGCTGTCAAACAAAACTGATGAAGCTCAGTTCAGTCTATTTTTATTGTTTCAGTGCAGAACTAGAGTCACCTCCTCGTGGTCGTATCCCTCCGCCGCTCAGACTAGTTCCAGGTCACTTCCTGTTCATCCACAGTCAGAAAATATGAAACATTTGTCTGAAATTTTCTCATAATTGTTATTTGAAGTCTTGAGTTCTGGCTAAAATCCTGTTTTGTGAGGTCACGTGACCTTTGAACTTCGACCTTTGACCTTTAGCGACTAAAATCTAATCAGTTCATCCTTGAGCCGTAGTGAATGTTTTTACGTTCCATCGAGGTGTCACTGAGATATCGTGTCCAGACGTGTTCAGCAGGTGACCTGGTGACCTCGTACAGACTCGGGTTCACCTGTCGATGACACGCACAGCAGAGAGGGAGGAAGTCACCTGAAAACAAGCAGAAACCTGTCAGACTTTTTCTCATTGTTCTTCCTTCCTGTTTGAATCCTCTCAGAGGAAGTTGAGAGTCCGTCACAGACCTTCACTCAGGGAGGGAACTGAAACCACGAGGCGTTTACAGTGAAATTAAACTGATGAGTCTAATCAGTCAATTCAATTCAATTCAACTTTATTGGCAATGACATTTTCAACATGTTTCCAAATCACAATCATTTAAATTAGACATCAAAATGTCAATAACAATATTAATATAATCTCAATATCAAATAATGAATCATTAAATTGAGAATGAAATAAAAGTGAAAGAAAGCGATAAAATTCTAAACATACACACAAATACCTACGTAAATATATACCCATACAAATACACTGTCTCAGTGAGATTAAAGTCTTCTTCAAGAGAGACCTGAGAAGAAGAAAGAACTACAGAAAACAATCTCAATAATCACAAAATACATCAAATAATAAAGATTTAAAATCTCTAAGAGAAATGTAAGTGTCCAGTTGACGGCAGTTAATTCCATTTAAATGGAGCAAAGGTCCTGAAATCATGTTAAAGCAGGAAAGACACAAACACTAAGAAGCAAGTCAGACCCAGACCGTGTCCACATACTTTTGGCCATGATGTGCACGAGGCTCCATGCTCTCAACACACTGTTTGATGTGGACTTTAATGGTTGAATGTGCCGCTCAGTAATTTGTGTCGGAGTGAGACCTCGCTTCACTGTGGTTTTAAAGCTGCTGCCTCTCCCTGTGACCCAGCCTGCAGTTCACCGTCAGTCCTGCTCCTGAGGGGGGCGCTGCAGCTCACAAAGGTTTACTGTTGAGTTCAGTCACTGATTCATCGTTTTCATTTTCAAACAGGAAGTCAGAAAAACATTCATATATTTTCAGTTTTCTTTGTCGTGTCTCATCAGAAATAATAATTAATATTTGTTGTTTTTGTTTTGTTTTTTAAATCAGGCTTCAATTTTTTGACGTGTCATCAACAAACAAATAAATAAAAAAACAAATAAGTAAATAACATAGTAAATTACAAACATAAGGTTTATATTATATATATCTAAATGTTGTGTATAAGCAGCAGTGTTATACAGGTTAAAGCGTGTAATGATTCATACTTAGCTCTGTTAAAGAGACTTTGATCTGAGAGACGAGGACGTGACAGTAACAGACAGGTGAGGGCAGAGGTGTGACGTCCAGGTGTGACGGTGTCTCCTCCCGTCTCCTCCGCAGGAAGTCGAGCCTACGTCCTCCTGTCCCTCAGTCAGCAGGACGGCATCGAGCAGCACATGGACTTCGACAACCGCTACACGCTGCTGGAGCTGTTCGCTGAGACCACGTCGTCAGAGGAGCACGGCATCTCCTTCGAGGGGATTCACCTGCCGCAGGTAAACACGTACTCACACCTGTGAGAGGCCTGAACCAGGACACTGCAGACGAGTCTTAAAGGGCCAGTTCACCAGATTAGTCCAGTCTGAAGTGGACTGTGATGTAGAAGATGTCTGGAGTCCAGCTTCACTCAGACTCTGTTTTTACCTGAGCCAAGAGGAGATGGGACTTTAATCTGTTTTAATTATTATTGATTATTGTATTTTTTATAACGAACGTTTCAGACAGAAACAATTCAGTCGTTCTGAGCTGAATATTTTCTTGATATTTAATGTTTCCTGTCTGTGCTCAGATTCCTGGGAAGCTGCTCTTCTCTCTGGTCAAGCGTTACCTGTGCGTCACGTCTCTGATGGACAAACTCAACACAGCGGGGGCGGACTCCAGCTCCGACAGACAGGACGCCAGCCCCTCCCCCGCTTCCACCTCCTCCTCCAGCGCCGCCCACCAGACGGAGCACCTGCGGATGCAGCGGGAGTTCGACTTCACCATGGCGATGGCCAACCTGATCTCGGAGCTGGTCCGGGTGATGGGCTGGGACCGGAACCGCCAGCCCCCCGCCGGCTCCGCCCACCACCCCGGAGGAGGCGGGTTCTGCGGGGAGGAGCAGGTGGAGGAGGCGTCCCGTCCCGTCCTGAGGTCCATCTTCCAGCCTCGATTCTGCGCCTCCCCCATCGTCCTCCCGGTCAACTCCGTCGTCGCGGCACCTGCAGCCACACCACCGAAGAAGAAGACGGGAAACGGATTCAAAACACGCTCCGACTTCGCCAGCCGCTCCGCCTACGTGGAGTACGTTCAGGACAACCTGAAGAGCGGCATGATGGTCCGCATGCTGGAGGACTACGAGGAGGTGAGCGCCGGCGACGAAGGAGAGTTTCGCTACAGCAACGACGGCTCGCCACCTGTTCAGGTGAGACTGATCCAGATGCAGACCTTACTTTAACACTTTCTCCTTTTTAAAAGTTTCACTAAGTGCTGCACAGATCCAGAATCAGCACGACCTCAGATCATTATTTCTGTCACTCAGTAAAGACTGAATACAGCTCCACTTTATTCTTTATTCAGAGATAAAAGCTGTGAACTGTGACAGACAGACAGACAGACAGACAGACAGACAGACAGACAGGTGCTCATCGTCTTTCTCTAAACATCTGGCTGCTGTCTGATTTCATCCTCACGCTGAGCTCACAGTTAAACTGTGGAACCTCAGAATCGGACACTCTCATTGGCTGTGACATCACACACTGGAGCCAATAGGAATGTCCAATTCAGTGATGTGACTCCAGACGTCAGTAGCAAAGATGGCGGATGAGAATCGAGAGAGAGAGAGAGAGAGAGAGAGAAAACTACTCCATATATTTAATAACTGTGTGTGTGTGTGTTCAGGTGTACTGGAACTCCCTGTCCAGGACCTACTGGGTCCACTGGCACATGGTGGAGATCCTGGGCAGCGGCAGCAGCAGCCAGGCGGAGAAGGAGACGCAGGAGAAAGCCTCGTCTCTCACAGAGACCCTCAAACTCACCGCAGGTAACACGGCTCACCTGTCTGCGCACCTGTCTGGAAGAGTTTCTCCTCCTACTACTTCCTCCTCCTCCTCTCGTCCCCCAGTGAGTCAGACGTTCTTCTCCAAGCCCCCCGGCGGTCTCTACTCGCTGCCCTACCTGTCGGAGGGTCTGCAGGCGGAGCCGGCGGCGCTGAGCAGAGCGGAGTGGTGGGAGATCCTCTTCTTCATCAAGAAGCTGGAGCCCAAACAGCAGCAGGAGGTGAACGGCGTCCTGCTGCAGAGCCTCGACGACCAGGTAACACACACACACACCAGGAGGCATGCTGGGAAACTGAGGCCGGGTCAACAGACACAGACCAGGTGTTAACACTCTGCTTCCCTCTGTGCGGCGTCAGGACGGTGAGCTGGACGACTCGTCTCTCATCAGCCTGTCTGTCCCCGGAGACGTGGCGAAGAAGCTGCTGCACTACCTGAAGCAGAAGCTGCCGTCGTCGTGTCTCAGCGACCTCCTCTGCTCCCACGCCTTCTCCAAACACTACCTGAGGAGAGGAGGAGGATGTCTGGAGGACGAGGAGCTGCTGGGTGAGGACAGAGACACCAGACGCAACTTTCTGTGTCCGTCCAACAGCCTCAGTTCTCACTGTGTTTGTCTTCCAGCTGAAAGCTCTCTGGGCTCCTCTGGTTTGGGAGGAGGAGGAGCAGGAGGAGGAGGCAGCGCACAGAGCTCCTCGTCTTCATCGGCGGCCTCGGCCTCCTCTTCCTCAGCGATGGCCTCCGTCTCCAAGAAAGCAAAGAAGGAGATTTCTTCAGATTCAGGAATCAGCAGCTCGGAGACGGAGAGCGAGCTGCCGACAGAGGACGACAGCAAATACCCCGACGACCTGGAGGACAAGATGAAAGGTGAGGGACAAGTGAGGGGATATACAGTGTGTGTATATATATGTGTGTATATATATATTTATATATATAATTTTAGATTCTTCTGTCATTAAACTTCCTCATTATTTCATGAACCCAACATCTTTTTAAAACTATGAGTTGTTTGTTGTTGTAACACGACCTTATGTCATGTGACCGGACTGATGACATCATGGTGTTTATGCTCCAACTTCATTGTTTTTGATGAACAAATAAAACGTCTAATTGTGATTTTGTCTTTGGTTTTCGACCTTTTGAAACTCTCACTTGTAGATTCACCGTCTGTCTCTTTAATTATCTTTAGTTCTTCCTGTCGTTCACCAGGTTTTTAAAAACATTCTTTCTGTATATTTTCTTCATTGCTTCATGTTTTTACCAACATTGTTCGTGTCACCATGACGATGAAAACACCATGTCGGCGCTAACGTTCGGATCCAGCTGAGGTGTCTGACCTCCTCTGTCCCGTCCTCCCTGCAGTGTTCAACAACCCGCGGGTCCAGGGGAAGAAGACGGCGCTGGAGAAGCTGGGCGAGGTCGTGGACATCCTGAAGAAGGGGGGGGGGGGCTCGGACCAGGCCCAGCAGCTGGCCGGTGTCCTCTTCATCACCAGGCTGCTGGAGGAGAAGGGGTCCCAGGAGAAGAACTCCATGAGGAGCGACTCCGCCCAGACCATACGGTGAGACACCGGCACAGAGAGGGGGCGTGGCTTATCAGGGGGCGTGTTCCAGGAAGTACACGGAGCTGGGGGGGGGGGTCTGTGCAGTGTCTCTGATGTGTTTCCTGTCACAGGGACAAGGTGCTGAAGCTGCTGGTGGAGCTGCTGGGCTCGTCCTCTAAAGACGTGGTCATCAGCTCGCTCAGACTCACTCACCTACTCATGCTCAAATACGAGTGGAGGGTTTCCTTCGCCACGGAGGGCGGAGTCAAAGCCATCCTGTCCTGCATGCAGGAGTTCTCCTCCGTCACACACGTCCAGCAGCTGGCGCTCGCGGTGAGACGGCTCCCACACGTCCACTGACGTTTAGTTCAGTCAGAGTTATGACATCACACATCACAGACCAATCAGCAGCAGAGTTATGACCTGTACTGTCGTTTCCTCCGTCAGACTCTGAAGGTCATCACCGGAGCCAGTAAACACGACCTCCGCAGCGTTGGCAGCAGTCTTCCTCTCTCTGAGTCCGGCACTCAGATGATGCTGGAGATCTTCGCCAGCATCGGCTCGGCCACGCCCGAAGGCTCCAGAGGCCTGCTGGGAGCCATCCCTGCCGCCATCGACCTCATGCTGAAGACGAAAGGGTAACCGACGGCCCCCGGTTCAGGTCTTTGTGTGTCTGGCAGTCTGCGTCCTGTGTTCTGATTGTTGACCCTCTGTGCAGCTGCATGCTGTCGGTGCGTAACGGCCTGCTCGTCATCATCATGCTCATCTCCAACCACAAGAGCCTGGCGGAGCAGCTGGTGGCCTGTGACGTCACCGCCGTCCTCAAGAAGTGTCTGGCTCTGTCCCGGGCTGAGACCATGCTCGCCATCATCGCCCTCAACCACATCTCCATGGTGCACAAGCTGGAGAGCAAAGGTACGAACGTTACCTGAGACACACACTGATCTGAGACCTGAAACTGAGTGTGTCACACTGATGATCAATTAGATCAATGAGTCTGAGGATTATTTTATTCATTAGTTGATTCATTATTAAAAATGTCAGAAAAGACTGACGACACACATACAGGTGTTCTGGTTTACCTGTGGTGTTCACTGTGTGTGTGTGTGTGTGTGTGTGTGTGTGTGTGTGTGTGTGTGTGTGTGGTCAGAGTGTCACGAGCACCTGGACCTTAAGGACACGGAGCTCCAGATGTTGGTGGTGAGTCTGAAGGAGCAGACGGCCACTAAAGAGGTGATCCAGACTCTGGAGCAGCTGCTGTGTGACGACACGTCACAGCTGGAGGAGGAACGCAGCCAGGTGCGCACACACACACACACACACACACACACACACACACACACACACACACGTTTTTGTTATACACCAAGATAAAAAATAAAGAGTGAAAAGAAACAAACAAAGATTTTTATGAACATTTTTCTAAAATAAAAAATAAAAACTGCACCTGCTATAAATTGACATCAGATCAATAATTAAACTGATCGTCTCCACAGTTCCACGACCTTCAGTGTGTGGTGTGTCAGGTTCAGAGTCTGTGGCTGTTGTTTCTCTGATGTAATCCAGATCGAGGTTCAATATAAGAACCAGATACGACCTGATAAAGGACTTTGATCAGGGTCAGGACAAGTAAACCTGATTGATCGCCTCTTATTGATCAGCCTTTCTCTGTGTGTTTATTGGTTCAGGTGACTCACAGTCGTGACACCTACCAGGATCTGGTTCGGCTGATGGAGCAGCACCGAGCCGACCGGGCTGTACAGCTCTCCATCCTCAGGTACTGACCTATCCCAGCCTGACCTCTCTGTCACATGTTGTTGTTGCCGTGGTGATGAATCTCATCTGATTGCGTTTTGTTCTTTGTTCCTGAAGGATCCTGAACAAGTTCCTGGACAACTACCAGGAGGACATGCTGCCGTGGCACGAGAGCATCGAGCCCTGCCTGTCCTCCATGACGGCCTTCATCAACGACAGAGAGGTGAGCACACACACACACACACACACACACACCAGAGGCGGGAAACAGAGACACACCCCCATCGCCTGATGTACGTTAACCTCCTGTGATTGGTCCCGCAGGTGGTCCAGCAGTTCATCCGCTTCCTGTACCGGCTGGCGTCTCTGAACAAAGACTACGCCGTGGTGATGTGTCGCCTGGGGACCAAAGAGGCTCTGGTCAAAGCTCTGGACAAACACAGCACCAACCTGCTGCTGGTCACCGAGCTGCGAGACCTCATCACCGACTGCGAGAAGTACGCCAGCCTCTACAAGAAGATGACCACCAGCGTCCTGGCAGGATGTATCCAGGTAAGAGAGCAGCGCGCCCTCGGCTCCTCACCTGTTGATGTCACAAGTCAGAATAACCTCTGACCTCGTCTCCTCCAGCTCCATGGAGAAGTCATGAGGTCAGGAAGATGTGAAGGAGGATTCATCTTTATAACACGTGGACCATCAATCCTCCTTTAACCACTAAAACAAAACTAACAGGATGAAATGTTGAAATAAGAAAACATGAGAGGAAAACACAAATAGAGAAAGTTGAGGCTGTAAAATAATAATTAAATAGAAATAATGAGCTGAGCAACAGAATAAATTATATTCTGACACAAGTTTAAAGTTTCCTGTCGTGTTAACTAGAGAAAATTCATGTTTAGGTCTTTACACAATGAGAGGATTCAGTGAAACAACATTAATGTATAGACTATAGTATTTAGTTCTGATGATGATGATGATGATGATGATGTAACTATAGATTCATCAGCTCGTTCTTCATAACGACTCCTGACTGATGAAAGAGGATGACTCTATATTTATGGATCCTGGCTTCAGTCCATCAGACAAAAACAGCTGCTCTGATGTTTCTACATGTATGTGGCTCTGCTGTGGTTTTAAATGTTGCTGCAGCAAGGCATTGTGGGACGGCATGTCTCCTTTCCTTCGGTAAAGGAAGCTCCAGTGTTTCCTAAAGGAGATGAGAGAGGAAGCAGAGAAGCTCCTTCCCTCATGAAGCTGCTCAGAGACTGAAGATCTTTTCAGTCTGAAGCTTCATCCCCGCTCTCTTTCTGTTTCCTGTCAGATGGTGTTGGGTCAGATCGAGGAGCATCGCCGCAGCCATCAGCCAATCAACATCCCCTTCTTCGACGTGTTCCTCCGTAATCTCTGCCAAGGTCCGTTCCCCTGTCTGTTCTGATGGAAGAAGCTTGTAGAAAATGTGTTGTAGCTGGTGTAACTGGTGTCACTGGTGTTGTGTTCAGGTTCCAGTGTGGAGCTGAAGGAGGATAAGTGCTGGGAGAAGGTGGAGGTTTCGTCCAATCACCATCGAGCGAACAAGCTGACCGACAAGAACCCCAAAACATACTGGGAGTCCAACGGCTGCACCGGGTCTCACTTCATCAACATCTACATGCACAAGGGAGTCGTCATCAGGTAGAACTGATCAATACTGTTACTGATACTGATCAGTACTGTTACTGATCACTCATTACTCCTGTTGACCTTTGACCTGTGTGTTTACAGACAGCTGGCCATCCTGGTGGCCAGTGAGGACTCCAGCTACATGCCGGCCCGGATCCTGGTCCTGGGGGGGGACGACCCCACCAACATCAACACTGAGCTCAACACAGTGAGTCTGGTTCTGGTTCTGGTTCAGGTCCTGGTTCTGGTTCAGGTCCTGGTCCTGAGGTACTTGAAACCAGACTTGGGTCCATGTCAGACCTGTCTCGGTCCTGGTCTGACCTGGACCGTCACAGACCTTTAACAGACTTCATTGATTGAATTCAAACTGTAAATCCAGTGGCGGTCAGAGGTCAGAGGTCAAACGGGTCTCTCAGGTCTCATTGTGTGTGTGTGTGTGTGTGTGTGTGTGTGCGTGTGCGTGTGTCTCAGGTGAACGTGACTCCGTCGGCCAGTCGTGTGGTTCTGCTGGAGAACATGACCCGGTTCTGGTCCATCATCCAGATCAGGGTCAAGAGATGTCAACAGGTCAGACTCTTAGTCCAGCTCTGGTTCTGTTTGGATCTGCTCCTGTGGTCTTCTGTAACCCCCCCTCTCCTCTCTGACCCCCCCCCCCCCCCTGTAACAGGGTGGTATTGACACCAGGGTCCATGGTTTTGAGGTCCTGGGTCCGAAGCCGACATTCTGGCCCGTGTTCAAGGAGCAGCTGTGCTGTCGGACCTACCTGTTCTACAGCACCAAGGCCCACACCTGGTGTCAGGAGGTGATGGAGGACAAGACGCAGCTGCTGCAGCTCTTCAACAAGTAAATATACTACAGTACTACTGTCAGTACTACTGTCAGTACTACAGCTGCAGTACAGATACTCACTGAGAATCCTGTGTGTGTGTGTGTGTGTGTGTGTGTGTGTGTGTGTGTGTGTGTGTTCAGACTGAACAGCGCTCTCAGACACGAGCAGATGTTCGCAGATCGTTTCCTGCCGGACGCTGAAGCAGCTGAAGCTCTGGGCCGAACCTGCTGGGAGGCTCTGATCACCCCCATCGTCCACAGCATCACACTGTCAGGTACACGCACACACACACACGCACACGCACGCACGAACACACACGCACACATGTACACACAGACACACACGCACACACGCGCACACACATGCACACACACACATGCACACACACACGCACACACACACACACACACACACACACATTCTCTGCCTAAGATAGCAGTAAATGCCCACACTCCACTCTGTTTTTACCCAGAATCCTCGGTGTCCAGCCCTCTGTCGTGGCTGCTCAGTGAGTACCTAGATAACGCCGAGTCGGCTCGACGCTGTAAGAGCCGGGCGGCCATCTTTAACTCCAGAGTGAGACGCCTCACACACCTGCTGGTCCACGTGGACACGAGCCGACCGGACAGCGAGGAGCTGAAGCCGCCCGTCAAATCAAGTGAGTGTGAGACAGACAGCAGCTGCTCTCGTCTGATTTATTAAAACATTTTACTCTCCATGTCGAGATGTGGGACGTGGGAACACGACGGACAGAGACCAACAAGAAACATGACAGTTTCTTAATCTGTTGCCATCAAAGTCAGAAGTAGTTTAGGCAGCTGGTTAGCTTAGCTTAGCATAAAGACTGGAAACAGGGGGAAACAGCTAGCCTGGCTCCCAGCAGCTCTGAAGTCACTGACTGACATGTAGGATAACAAATATTCATCTAATGCTTCAAGAGGTGTCCGTCTCCTCTGACTGTAAACAACACGATCAATAAAGTCTGACTTTATTTAAATGACTGATCAGAATCAGAATCTGGTTTATTACCAAGTATGTTTTCAACATACAAGGAATTTTGTTTTAGTTCTGCAGGTCAGATAGATAGAAATTAATCATCAATCAAAATATTTACAATGAAAATGTGATTTTTAGAAATCGTCAGGTTCATCAGTGATGTGTTTTTTTGTTTTAAGAATGAAGCCACAAGTTAAACTGAAAAATCCTACAGTCAGTAAATCTGACAGACTATTTCAGTGTTTGGTTTCTGATAGGAACTAGAGAAGCTCTGCAGCCTGAACTCTCTGCTGTCTCTGTAGATTTACTGTACGTCTAAACCTGGATTAGGTCTGTTTTGCTTTTTACCAGGAAAGATTTTCAGCCCTGAGTAGTGTCTGCAGGTGTCGGCCTCAGAGCAGGCTGCTGGTGTCCTTTACTCCTCCGTGTTTAAAGAGTGTATTTTGTTTCCAGAAGGTCTCAACAGGAGCAAAGAGTTGAAGAGTAAGTAACAGCTGCGTTCAGAAGCTGCATTTGTTTTCTGTTCTGTGTCATCACGTGTCCAGGTGAGGACAGGAAGTCGTCACGTCGCCTCCTGCTGTTTGACCTCTGAACTATCAAACTGCAGCAACTCAGACGACCCGCTCACAGTAAAGTTTGAGTTTGATCTATAAACTGTATTTTTGTTATTTTCAAAAAAGATTGACTCTCTGTGGTTCTCAGCTCCAAAAACTCAGGGGAAAAAAAAAATATATATATATATATATATATTTCTCTGTGCACATTTCTCAGTGCACAGAGAAATGCACACAGCCTGTATTCAGAAACTGAGCCTTAAAACCAGCCGCCAGGAACTTTGTGATGTCACAACAAAGCAGTCACCAAGCCCCGCCCACCTGGACCCACCATCCAAACCTTGCAGGATTTGGTTTCTCTGAGTGTTTTTACCTGAAATCTGCTTTATTTTTATTGGATCACTCAGAAAACAGTCAGCCAATCAGAAGAGATGTTCAGAGCCTCCTCTCTTCTGATTGGCTCACAGACCTGTTGTTACTAGAGCTGCAGAGAGAAGCCTGAGAGAGGAGATGTAAAACTACACTGAGATGGTTTTTATATCTTCTGATGGATCAACACTTCAAATAAAACACAGAAGAAGAAGAAACATGGAGCTTTAAAGGTTTTTTTTTTTTTAAGTTTACAGTAAAATTAAACCATCAATTCACCCAAAGTATTAAAAAAAAAAAAATCACAGCTTTAAAAGACAATGTTTAATAGCAGCAAAATATTTACATTAGAGAAGCTGGAACCAGAGACCAATCGATCAACTGATCAATCATTTCAGCTCTACTTGTGACTTTGATTTCAGTCTAAACATCAGGTTATTAATGAGCTAGAATCCAATCTAAAGTGACTTTGATGTAAACGTCCAGCAGGGGGCGTCAGCTGACTCTTTCTCCTCCTCGTCTGAACCGACAAACATTCGGCTTCAAACAAACAAACAAACAAACCTGAATCATCCGGAAACGTTTATGCTCCATCGTTTTCTTTCAGTTTGGACTGCTCTTATTTTCACTGCTGACTTCCTGTTCCCATTGTAGCCACAACACTGATGTGATTTCTTTTCAGATGGAAAGGAAGAGCAGAGCAGAGGCACGGCTTTATCTTTACGTTCATGGCTGCTGTTTTCATTTCCCGTTTCATTTCTCTGGTTTGAAGCATCAACGACAAACTTCATTCAGAAAATCAAACTCTCTAAAATTTTACTTCCAGACGGGAAAGAGGGTAAAAACAAAGACAACGCCGCAGCTTCGTCGTCTTCTACTTCCTCTGCCAAGCCCAAGGTGAAGAGCAGCAGCAGCATCGCAGGCATCGCCCTCTGTTGGCAGGGGGTGGTACAGCGGCAGGTAAGAGGATCGTGTTTGTTGTCTATCAATGGATTTTTGTCCTCAGAAATTCAGTCCTGATGTTTTCTCAGATTATGAAGCATCATGTCACTTCCCCCCTTCTTCCCTTCAGGTGAAGAAGTTCCTGGAGTCCAGCTGCAGTCTGCCGGACTTCGTGGAGCGTTACCGGACCCTGTACCTGCGGCTGAAGAACGCCATGGAGGAGCTGTTCGGACAGCAGACGGCGTTCGTCCTCGCCCTTCGACACGGCTTCTCTGCTGCTCTGCTGCAGCTCTCCATCCTCAGAGCCATGCACGTAAGTCCAAGTCCAGGTCCAGGTCCAGGTTCAGGTTATCTCTGGTTATTTGAGCAAGAAACGTAGAGAGTCAACACCGGATTAAAGCTTCCAAAACTTTATTGAACTGAACACAGGCGGCGTTTCATAAGACAAATGACCGACATGTATCATTTCTGGGACTTCCTCATCTGTTTACCAACTATTTTAACCTTTTATTAATGTATCTGGTTTGTCGGCCATTTGCCTGATGAAGACGCGACCAGCACGAAGACCCCTTAAAACCAGGCTTACCCCAGCTCTCCATCCTGTTTAATATCACTGATAACTCTGGTTTAACTCTGTCTTAACTCTGATTTAACCCAGCACTCAGTCCCCAGAACCAGGCATGTACAGTAAGCCTCCACAACAGGATTAAGCCTGACTTAACTAAAACCTGACTAACATGCATAAGACATAAACTAGATTTAAGTCTCGTTTGACCCCTCTTGCTCAACACCATTAAACTCTGGTTTAAGACGGACTTTAACAAACCTTACTTCAGCTCTCTGTCTTCAGAGATAAGTCAGGTTTAACTCAGGTCTAACCCTGGATTATTAAGATCGCTAGTAATTAATATGAATTAAAGTTAGTCAGTTCATTCTGAATATGAAACTGTAAATATACTAAAGTGCTGCCTCCTGTTTTACCTCTAATCCAGGTTTTGTTCGGGTTAAACTCAAGTTTAGTTGATCTGTGCAGTGATGACAGTGTTTTCTTTGTGTGCAGGTGAGCGAGCGTTTTGCTCAGTACATCGATCAGATGATTCAGGTCAGCGGCGCGGCGTCCGGCAGCGTGGAGACTCTGGAGCGGCTGCAGCAGTTTCTGGAGCCGATGCTCTTCCTGTCGGGCCTCGAGCTCGCCAGCACCTTCGAGCACTTTTACAGGTCTGAACGCCACGAAACCAACACAGCTGCAGTTCAAACCGGAGTTTCATGATATTACAGTATGACACTGGAGCGCATGAAATCTAAAGCTCTCTCTCCTCAGGTACTACCTGGGCGACCGGCTGCTGGCTCAGGGGAACGTGTGGTTGGAGAGCGCCGTCATCGATCACATCGGCAGCTGCTTCCCGAGTCGCTTCCCTCAGCAGATGTTGAAGAACCTGAGCGAGTCGGCCGAGCTGCAGCAGGAGTTTCACCTGTACAGGCTGCAGCAGCTCGACCGCCGCCTGCAGGAGCACGATCAGGTCAGAAAAAACCCACACCTTCTCATGGTCGTTTCAGTCAGGGGTTCCTCAACTTGTTTTCATCTCCTTCACATTCTGGATTTGTCCTTTTCTTGTTGCCGTAGATGATGGAGGAGGAGTGGACGGACTCAGACGAGGAGGCGGATGTCCAGGTTCTGGTTCTGTCTCCACGCTGCTGGGCCGTGTCCTCACTTTGTTTCCTCGACGAACCAGCAAAACACTTTCCATCTGAACTCTGCTCCTACTTGAACCAGTTCACCCAGTTCTACTCTCACAGTCAGTACCAGCTCACCCAGTTCTTCACACACAAACTGGTTTTATTTCTTAGCTAAACCAGGTTTAATTTGGTCTTTAATCGGGTTTACAGTAGTTCTGTTTTATATCTGTCATAAACCAGGCTTAAGTCAGGCTTAAACCATTCTTATTTATTTTATAGATTTATTTTATAAATAAGAATGGTTTAATCAGGCTTACAGTATTTCTGATGTAAACCAGGCTTAAGTCAGGATTATTTCCACTGTTAAAAGGTCTAAATCCACCCAGTCTCACCCAGAGAGAGGCTGTTTATTGTTCTTCATGTCGTGTTTTCTGGTGTGTGTCACTGTGGATCTAATCACACCTGTGTGTGTGTGTGTGTGTGTGTGTGTGTGTGTGTGTGTGTGTGTGTGTGTGTGTGTGTGTGTGTGTGTGTGTGTGTGTGTGTGTGTGTGTGTGTGTGTGCGTGTGTGTGTCTGTGTGTGTGTCTGTGTGTGTGTCTGTGTGTGTGTGTGTGTCTGTGTGTGTGTGTGTGTCTGTGTGTGTGTGTGTGTGTGTGTGTCTGTGTGTGTGTGTCTGTGTGTGTGTGTGTGTGTGTGTGTGTGTGTGTGTGTCTGTGTGTGTGTCTGTGTGTGTGTGTGTCTGTGTGTGTGTGTCTGTGTGTGTGTGTCTGTGTGTGTGTGTGTGTGTGTTGTGTGTGTGTTGTGTGTGTGTGTGTGTGTTGTGTGTGTGTTGTGTGTGTGTTGTGTGTGTGTGTGTGTGTGTGTTGTGTGCGTCCGTCAGGTCAGTCCATGTACGGTCTGAGTCACTCGAAGCCTCGGCGGCTGCAGTGGACGTGGCTCGGTCACGCCGAGCTGCAGTTCGGCTACTGGACGCTGCACGTCTCCACGCTGCAGATGTTCATCCTGCTGCAGTTCAACAACCAGGAGGTAACACACACACACACACACACACACACACACACACACACACACACACACACACACACGTGTTTCTGGTGTGAAGAACAGAATCCACAGTTTGAGTTTAGAGATGTTCCACAGTGACTTTTCTCCTGGACGCCGTCACTGACCTCTGACCTCTGTGTCCCTCTGCAGGAGGTCCAGGTGGACTCTCTGCTGCAGGTGACCGGTCTGTCTGCTGCCGTCCTGCTGCACGCTCTGATGCCGCTCATCAGTGAGGGGGGGCCGCTGACCTGCAGCCAGCCAGATGATCCCAGCCAAGGTCAGAGACACACACACACACACACACACACACACACACACACACACACACACACACGTCCTGTCCCCCTCCTCCTCCTGTCTGACTGACCCTCTGTCTACTCTCAGGTGTGCTGATGTTGAACCAGCAGGCGGCGTCTCGCAGTCTGGACGGCGTCCCGGCGTCAGTGCAGCTGCTGCCCAGACAGACGTACCTGAACGTGGACGAGGACGCGGCCGGCACACTGGAGAGGAAGAGGAACTACATCTACTGTCTGATCGTCCACATCATGAAGCAAGAGAAGGAGATGCACATCGACAACCTCGTCTTCAAGGTCAGAGGTCACAGGGAGCGGCAGAGCAGGAAGTCCTTTTATTTCTGTCAGACAGCATCAGAGTAAATCCAAAATATGAAATTATTTACAAAATTATCACAAAGCCACAGAGTACGAGACAGTAGCATCATGGGAAATGTAGTTGTACAAATATATACATTTTTCATGTTGCACCATAAACATGTTTTTTTTAACCTTCAGGTCAAACTTCTGTTCAATGACCTGGATTTTGTTCTAACGTCTCTTAAGCTTAAACCACTCTTCTTTCTGTTATAAACCAGGCTTAAGTCAGACTTAAGTCTGTCTTATGTCAGGCTTAAATCAATCTTATTTCGTCTAAAAATCAGGCTAAAAACAGGCTTATGTCAGACTTATTTCTGTTTTAAACCAGGCTTAAGTCAGGCTTAAATCAATCTTATACAATCAGGCTTTTATTTACTTTAGCACGAGTAAATCCAAAATATGAAACTGTTTACAAAATTATTACAAAGCTAAAGAGTATAAGACTGAAGCATCATGGGAAATGTAGTTCCAGAATGATATAAACTTTTAATGTTGCACCACCTTCAGGTGAAATCTCTGTTAAACGACCTGGAGTTTGTTCTGACGTCTCTCTGTTCTGGTCTCTGGTCTCCTCCAGGTTCTGGACTCGTGTCAGAAACAGGAAGCGTCTCGGTCTCCTGGCGCGGGTCGTTTCAGCTGCAGCACCAGCGACGTGCTCTCCTGCATCATGCATGTCATCAGCAAAGGCTGCATCCGCCGCAATGAGGAGAACCTGCACATCGTGGAGTTCCTCCCCGAGGACCCGTCCACGCCGCAGAAGGGCCAGGCCCAGTTCTCCTTCAGCCGCTCCGAGATCAGCAAGGACGCCGCCTCCGACAGCCGCGCCGACATAAGGTGTGACCTCTGACCTCTGACCTTACACATGGGGTTAAATCTGGCTGTCAAGGGTTATTTAAGTTTGTTTAGTGTTTCCTGTTCCTTCATTCGTTCATAAAGAGGAGTCAGAGCAGGAAGTGTCAGAGCAGCAGTCTTCATGTTCATCCTCGTCATCCTCACGTTCACCCTGCTGCTTTATGAAGCCGTCACTTTGTCTGTTCCCAGATTTTAATCTTGTTTTTAAAGGATCAGACGACTGTTCCACCCTGTAACAACAAACCCTGTTCAGCCTCCATCAGTTTTAACACTGTGATTGAACATCTGTCACTTCCTGATTGTTCCCTCAGACGGTTCCTGGATTTCCTCCTGACTGATGGAAAAGAGGAATTAAAATGATTGGAATGAGTTAGTTTGATGTGGAGCAATAGATCAATAAAACAATCTCTATTTTCTGTATAATTCAAATAACATTTATCTGTCCAGTGAACGTAATGGAAATAAATTGGAAATGACGAAAACATGGAGATTTTATCTTCCAGATCTGAGTTCAGTTTGTGTTACTGCAATTTGTATTTATTCTGTCTGTTTCACCTTTGACCTCTGTGGCTGCTGCTCTGGATCCGACTCTTTACTTTCTAAATCAGATTAAAACTAAATCCGACTCCTCGTTAACTAATCAAATCAAACTGTGATTCCTCCTAAACAGCCAAAATGTAAATGTTTAATTTTCTATTAAAAGAAAATAAAGAAGAGATTTAAACTTTGAACCTGCTTTCTGCTTTTTGCCTTTCTTTGTAGTGATTAACATGATTATCAATTGATTATTAATACAGTATGATTTATCGTAAAGATTCATAAACTTTCACTTGAATCAAATACATTTTAATTTTGATCAAAACATTTTCTATTGTAACACCTGTAGCACACAAATAGAAATAACTGTAAATTCAGTTTAACAAGTTTAACACCATCAGCACTTATTGCTTTTTAAATGTAGATATGAAAACTTAATTAAATACAAACTGTATGAAATTGATAACGAATCAGTTCTCCAAACACAAAGTGTTTTATATTAATTAACATTAAAACATTTACAGCTGCGTGTTGTTTTCCAGCAAAGATAACTGGGCTGTTAGTGGCTGGGAGGCCGGTGAGGCGTTCACTGTCGACTCACTTTGGAAACAAAAACACAGAAAAACTGTTTATTTTTCTGCAATTAGGAACAAAATTAAACGTTATTTCATTGAAATGTTATAATTTAAACCCAAACACCTGGTGTTTTTAAAAGACAGACGTCCATCATCAATCTGTCAGTCAGCGGTGACATTTCATTTTACTTTAAGTGTTTGTTAATTGATTTGAATCTAGTTCAGCTCCACAGTGTTTCTCAGGTCGAGACGCCGCTGTGTTGGTCTGAACGTCTCCAGAACAAAATGATCATGTCCAGTTCAGACTGTGAACTTGTTCTTATTTTAGCAGCAACTTTACATTTTACATATAAATTAGAATTGGTTTTTAAATTTTAAATGTAATTCTATATTTTTTACATTTAATATTATATTTAGACAAATGGAAAATAAAATTTCAGTGTGATTAAAAGATGTAATTTGAATGTTGGCAGCTGTGGACTTCCATACACACAGAGGATGATACTGATTTTATTTTAAACTGAATTAATAAAAAACTAAAGGATGGAGAGAAATAAAGTTTTTCAAAATAAAATGTCCATAGTGGAAGAAGAAGGAGCAGCTGTTAGCTCACCTGTGTCACCTGCTACAGGTCTGTGTGTTTACGTGTTGGTTGGTCTCTGTGTGTGTTTCAGTCTGGTCGCGGCGCCACGGCGGTTCGAGGACGGGGTTCTGGACGCGGTTCTGTTCTCGATGGGCCGGACCATGACGCAGGAGGAGGTCCGTCAGCTGATGCAGAGGACGGTCCAGCAGGTGGGTTTGACTCAGGTCTCTGACAGAGGTGGACTCCTGGTCTATATGTTAAAGTGAATCCAGACTCAGCTCAGGTTCAGGTGTGTTTAGTTTCAGACAGGTGATCTTGTCTCTCGTCGTCCCCTCAGGTTTCAGTGACTCTGAGTCTGGACCTGGACCGGGCCGAGCACCTGCTGGTTCACTGTAAGTGGAACGTGGACCTGCTGGTACAGCGCTACACCGACGACTCCGACTCCCTTATCATGGCCGCCGGGCTCAAGTGCCGAAACCCTCAGCCGCCGCCGAGCCCCGCCTCCACCTGCCCGGTCTGCCTGGGCCCCCGCAGCCCCGCCCTGGAGTCGGTCCCCTCCCTGAGCTGCATGCACTACTGCTGCCGGGTCAGACACACAGACACACAGAGACGTCAGTGTGTTGTAGTGTGTATGACATGTGTTTTACTGTGTGTGTGTGTGTGTGTGTGTGTGTGTGTGTGTTACAGTCGTGCTGGCAGGAGTACCTGACGGCGAGGATCGAGCAGAACCTGGTGATGAACTGTGACTGTCCAATCACAGACTGCCAGGCTCAGCCCACCTCACAGTTCTTCCTCAACATCCTCACTGATAAGGACACCATCGCCAAGGTAACGCACCACCTGTCACCCTGACAACGGAACCTCAGAGAGCGCAAACAACTAGTTCAAAATAAATGTATCTGAACTTGAAGTAGATTTCAGAATAAAAGTCTGAACATCCAAACTTTTATTTCCCCTCTGAAGTTCAGTTATATTTTATTTTAAATATTAATTAATAAAAAACAAATAAAAACAAAAGCACAGAGAGAAAAACATTTTTTTATCAAAGGCTTCATGTAAATCCAGAGTTTTTCAAAATAAAATGACCATTGGAAGAAGAAGGAGCTACTCATCATCATCAGTTTATATACAGGAGGATTACAGGACCTGACCCTGGACTAACCCCTCCTCTCCTTCCTCTTCCTCAGTATGAGAATGCCTTGCTCAGAGGTTACGTGGAGTGCTGCTCCAACCTGACGTGGTGCACCAACCCTCAGGGCTGCGACCAGATCCTCTGTAAGGAGAACATGGGCAGCATGGGAACCTGCTCCAAGTGCTGCTGGTCCTCGTGCTTCAGCTGCAACTTCCCTGAGGTCAGAGTCTGAAAACACACAAGACCCAGAGAGAGAGAGACAGGAAACAGGCAGGAAACACACGGGAAACATGCAGGGAACAGGCAGGAAACACACGGGAAACAGGCAGGAAACATGCAGGGAACAGGCAGGAAACACATGGGAAACAGGCAGGAAACATGCAGGAAACAGGCAGGAAACACACGGGAAACATGCAGGGAACACACGGGAAACATGCAGGGAACATGCAGGAAACAGGCAGGAAACACACGGGAAACATGCAGGAAACAGGCAGGAAACACACGGGAAACAGGCAGGAAACATGCAGGAAACAGGCAGGAAACACACGGGAAACATGCAGGGAACATGCAGGAAACACACGGGAAACAGGCAGGAAACATGCAGGAAACAGGCAGGAAAAACACGGGAAACATGCAGGAAACAGGCAGGAAAACATGGGAAACATGCAGGAAACAGGCAGGAAACACACGGGAAACATGAAGGAAACACACAGGAAACATGCAGGAAACATGCAGGAAACATGCAGGAAACATGCAGGAAACATGCAGGGAACATGCAGGAAACACAGGGGAAACATGAAGGAAACACACAGGAAACACACAGGAAACATGCAGGAAACATGCAGGAAACATGCAGGAAACATGCAGGAAACACGCACGAAACACGCAGGAAACAGGCAGGAAATATGCAGGAAATATGCAGGAAACATGCAGGAAACACACAGGAAACACGAAGGAAACAGGCAGGAAACACACAGGAAACATGAAGGAAACAAACAGGAAACATGCAGGAAATATGCAGGAAACACACACGAAACACGCAGGAAACACACAGGAAATATGCAGGAAACACACAGGAAACATGCAGGAAACATGCAGGAAACATGCAGGAAACACACAGGAAACACGAAGGAAACAGGCAGGAAACACACAGGAAATATGCAGGAAACACACAGGAAACATGCAGGAAACATGCAGGAAACAGGCAGGAAACACACAGGAAACGCACACCTTACTGATGTGTGTTTAGACCAGAGGCTGCAGGTCTGTCAGTCTGGAGAGTTGGCCTCAGTTCAGCAGATCCACAAGCTTCTACACTCACATGCTTAGATAATGTCATTTAGCTCTTTAGGGGTTTTTATTTGGATGTTTGGTGAACTACATCAGTAACTCCTCCCCCCCCCCCCCCCCCCCCCCCCGCAGGCCCACTACCCAGCCAGCTGCAGCCACATGTCGCAGTGGATGGATGATGGAGGTTACTATGAAGGGATGAGTATGGAGGCTCAGAGCAAACACCTCGCCAAGCTGATCTCCAAACGCTGCCCAAGCTGCCAGGCTCAGATCGAGAAGAACGAAGGCTGTCTGCAGTACGCACACACACACACACGCACACACACACACACACACACACACACACACACACACACACACACACACACACACACACACACACACACACACACTGAGGCTGATGATGATGATGATGATGAGGCTGGTGGTGGTTTTCTTCCTCTGTCCTCAGTATGACCTGTGCCAAGTGTAACCACGGTTTCTGCTGGCGGTGTCTGAAACCCTGGAAACCAACACATAAAGATTACTACAACTGCTCCGCCATGGTTGGTCCAAACACTGTCACATGATCACGTCAGACATCCAATCAAAATCAATAGGCTCACAATCTGGGATCATCACTGTTTATATATAAAATATATATATAAAAGAAAAGCAAACAAAAAAAAAATGAATCTAAAAACTGATGGAAGTTGAAATTTCATGAACAAAACGATTCAAAAACTGATCTGATCTTGGACATTGATTAAATCTTCCTGTTCTACTCTTACTGTGTGTAATTAATCATTTGATTTAATGAGTTTCTGGGAAGAATATATATATATATATATATATATATATATATAATAAAGTGAAAACCATAAAATAAAATGTATAAAAGAGAGCAACAAGAGAGAACAAAGATGTGACTGATGCAGCTTCTCGTAATCCCACCATTTTTACACCTGGTTCAAACTTGAATCATGTATCCAGAGTCATTTCTGTGTTTTATGTTTCATCATGTTGTTGTTGTTGTTGTTGTTGTTGTTGCTGCTGCAGGTGAGTAAAGCAGCCCGTCAGGAGAAGAAGTTCCAGGATTATAACGAGAGATGCACCTTCCACCATCAGGCCAAGGTAGGACACCGGTCCAGATCCGGACCTGAGTTTTATTGTGAAGGGAATTTCCTCATCCACTATTACTGTTTACCACTTTTACAATGAAGGGGCCTAATGATTTTTATGCAAAAGATAAGACTTTTATTGTGGAACAACCGGGGCTTTTACTATGAAGCAGCTGGAAGACTTTTACTGTGAAGGAGCCCTATTAAAAAAACTGGTGGGGCTTTTATTTTGAAGCAAGTTGATGACTTTGGCTGTGAAATTAATTAGAATAGAATATTCTAAAAGTATTTTTGTGAGATTACATGTTATATTAGTTTGTCGTCTTCAGTCTCAGGGTTGAGACCGTTCAGGTTCAGGTTCAGGTTCAGGTTCAGGTCTTCATTCTGGATCAGTCTCTGTTCATCGTGTGTTTCAGGACTTTGCGATCAACCTGGAGAACAAAGTGTCGTCCATCAATGAAGCTCTGCAGATGAAGTCACTGACCTTCGTCATCGACGCCTGTAAAGTCCTCGCTCAGGCTCGAAAGGTAAAACCACCATCATCATCATCATCCTCATCATCATCAGCAGCTGTGATCCTGCTGAGCTCTCTGTGTTGACTGAGCCCTGCTCTGTGGTCTGCAGGTTCTGGCCTACTCCTGCGTCTACAGCTACTACAACCAGGAGACGGAGAAGATGGACGTGATGGAGCAGCAGACGGAGGCGCTGGACCTTCACACCAACGCCCTGCAGATCCTGCTGGGTGAGCCGCTGCACCACACTCACCATTATAAACCCTGTGTCCGACCCGGTCTGACCCGGTCTGACCCTGTCTCCTGGTCTCGTCCGTCCTCAGAGGAGACTCTGCTGCAGTGCACCGACCTGGCCTCGTGCGTCCGCCTGCTGAAACCCGAGCACCTGAACACCGGCCTGGAGCTGATCCGACGCATCCAGGAGCGCCTGCTGGCCATCCTGCAGCACTCCACCCAGGTAGAAACCAGTTCAGAGATGGGCCGGAACCAGTATAGAACCAGTCCATAACAATAATGATAATAATGGCTGCTACAGTTTTATAGTTTATAATCCAGGTTCCTGTGTTTCTGCCTGGTCCAGGACTTCAGGGTGGGTTATCAGTCCAAGAGCAGCCAGGAACCAGAATCCACTCAGGCCTCCAACCTGTCCAACCACACCGACGCCAACAAAGTGTGAGTACGACTCCAGGCTGCAGGACGAGGCTCCGCAGAGTTTATCAGTGTCAGGATGTGGAGGTGTTTTTATTCCTCCACACGGCTCATTCTCGGGGACACGATGTCTCAGGAACACCTGGACGGAACTTCTTCAAAATTGGCACAAACATTCACCTGGACTCAAGGACGATCTGATTAGATTTTAGTGGTCAAAGGTTAAAGGTCACAGTTGGAAAATAAGTAAATTAAATAAAAATGAAACGCTGGACACAGCTCAGATTTTATTCAGTTTTTTCCTCTATGCTCCTCAGGTCGAAGTCGGACCGAGCGTCGGACTCTGGAGACTCGGACAACAACAACTACACAGGTGAGGAGGGCGGCGAGGAGGCGGAGGACGAGGACGACGAGTACGATGAAGAGTATGTCCCCGAGTGGCACGAGGACTACGATGAGGACGACATCGACGAGGACGACTTCTTCTCCGACGATGACGAGTCCGAGAACCTGGAGAGGGACTTCAGCCCCTTCGACTGAGCCGCACGGAAGAACACGAACCTCCCTGAGTCGAAGGAAGAGAGAGAGGACAAGTCGGGCCCCGCCAAGGCCCCGCCCCCTCCTCACCACCATCCGACGCCACCTGAGAACGTCAGGAACGACGGGAGACGATCAGAGGGACGTCCTCCTTCACCTGAACCCCCCCACCCCAAACACAGCTGCACTCGCTTTTCCACTTACTGTATTTTACCTTCTGTATTTTCATGAAGTGAGAGTACGGAAGAGGACGAGGGTCAAAAGACAGAAGCGTCAGTTCTGAGTTTGATCTTTAAATTCTGAGAAAAAATGAGACAAAAGTCTTTGTTTAAATTATGAGAATAAACGAGTTAATTTTGATCTGAAAGTCATGAAACGACTTAATAGTTTTTTTTGCTCACTGTCTGATCCCAGTCTGAAACCAGTTCAAACCCAGTTTAAACCCAGTTTAAACTCAATCAGAACTCTACCTTGATAATATAAACCAGTCTGAAACAAGGTCAAACCAGTTAAACCCAATCTGAAACCAGTTTTAAACCAGTATGAAGAAACCAGTCAATTAAAACCACACTGGACTTTAATCTCAGAAATGTTCCGTCACTAAAATTCAGACTTAAATTTTAAATTGAGATTTTCTGTCTCTGGCCCTGATTAAATAATCCCGACTTTAATCTCAGAACTTTTTTGTTGCTTCGGTTCTGGCCTGGCGTCTCTTCCGTACTGACCCGCCTCGGTTCTGTCCTGGTTCTGGATCTCGGTGGTTTTGGTGTCGGTGGACGGATCTCTCCCAGAGGAGGTCTGTTAGTCTGAGATGTGTCACAGAACAAAATGTTTGTGTTTGTTTCCTGCTGCTGCTTTTTGGAGTTTTTCCTGAGACGAGTAAAAAAATAAAAATAAAAACCAGAAAAAAGGGATTAGTGATCCGGATCAGAGACTGTGAGTCCAGCTCTCATCATCTTTTTGTACCTGATGTAAACTCAGTTAGCACTTAGAGACCTTTCTTTCATCACACGTTCTGCCTTGATTTCTTTTTATGGAGGTTGCCTTGATTTGAGAGTAAGAGAAATAGAGACGATTAAAATGCAACACTCTGTTTCAGATTTAGATTTACTGACAGTTACAGAAGAGAGTTTTTTTTACATGTTTGAGGAGTTGGATGTTTCTATGCATCTGAAGAAACAGGTTGAATCCTGAGCAGAGTGTCTGGGAGCTGCACATTCTGACATCAGCCTCTGAAGTATCACTGCAATAACTGATCGATCAATTATCGGCTCACTGTTGCGTCATTTGCTAAGCAAAGACTCTGTCACCTGCTCTGTTTTCTGTCTTTAAAAAGGACGTTGCTAAGAAGAGTTTTTGGGTTTGTTGTCGAGAACTCGGCGCTCTGCAGGAGTGGAGGGATATCTGATATCCCAGCTTCCTGTTTTGCTGTAATTTTGATTGAGAGATCCTATATTCATATTGTTGATGTTCTTTCTGGTTTCTTTGTTGGAGTCGAGCGACTTCAGCCAGCAAACTAAATAAAAGCTTTTTCTGCTACGCTGCAGGCCGACTCTCATTTCATGGAAAAACCCTGAAATGTTCCTGAATTCTCCTTTAAACTATAAATGCAGGTGGATTCTTAGTTTAATCTGCCACAGTTTCAGACAGTAGAGGTGAGCGTGAGGGTTAATCAATGGAGGTTTCATTATTTTAATGATTTTGATGCATTTGTTTTTCATGTTTACAGGCCGTTAATAAGAATTAACGAGAAAAGACTCATTAAACAATCCCTAAATCATTACCTTCAACTGAAGTAATCAATTATATTTCTGAATTAAATTAAAGGAACTCATCATTTTGCTTTAAAATGGTAAAATATGACTGATAGACCCAATTACAGTGTTGGTAGTTGGTATAAATGTTAATGTCAGGTTTACACCACTTAAGACATTTAATACTGACACAAAGAAGAGAAAGACAAGGGCGTTATTTCTTACTCGCGAGGAGAACGGACAGAGATATGCTCAGTTACAATCTCCAACCCGCTCTGAGCAGATTCCACCGTCTCCTCTCTTTTTATTATCACATAAGGCATTCCAAGCATTCTTTAGTTACAAGTCATTGCTTATCTTAAAGAACTGAGAATAAAACAAAGGTAATATGATGGGTGTCTGATGATGCATTGTTCAAATGTTCATCCCATGATGTAGGAGTAGAGCAGGCTGGTGCCAGTCTGTGATCTCCTCCAGCAGCTACTATCTGCAAAACAACTTCATCACAAGACAAACTATATGCATGGTTATTATCATAAGACAAACTGTATGCATGATTATAGGGCTGTAAAGCAGGATACATGGTTAGTTAATAAATATGAGATAAATCCATATATACAATTATTCCAACAGATATTATTCTCTGTTATTCATTTACTTTATTAATTTTGAGGGATTTGACAAAAAAATAAGGTGAAAAGCTCCGGAAAAAGTTAGTAAGTGAACTTTGAGTTAAGATATTTTTTTATCACTATAAAGAGATTTAATTAAATCTAATCTAAATCTAATTTTTTATAATATTACACACTATAAAACTGAACCCCAATGTTTTGCCTTGTAGTTCAATTAATATGGCAGTTAATATTGATGGAATTAAGGTATTTTAAGGAGGTGATTAATGAATAAATCAATTGATTTTGATTCATGAAGGTATTTCTAATGGATTATGTGCAGGGTTTAAATACTTTAAAGGTGTGAAACAAAATGACCAAATAACATGAAAACCATCCATTATTCACTGATCATGTTTTTCATGTAAAATTTTTAATGTTAAAATCTTAATTTGTATAATAAAAAACAACTAAGTGTAATCTGTCCCTCCAAGATGTTTGCGTACATTCAGTCTGAGGAGCGTGGTGTAGTTCCGTCCCTCCGTCTGTTGGGGCGCTAAAGAGTCTAGACTTGGTTTGTTCGCCGTCGTTACGTTGAAAGAAGAAGAACAACAACAGCAGCAACACGTCGGTCTGTTCGTTCAGAATTTGGCTTTAAATTCTTTATTTTCTGTAGAAAATGTGTAAATTAGTTTCCGTTCACCGACTGTTTGTGAAGTTGAGACACTAAAAGAAACGGAACTGTCGCATGAATCGATGAGTTTCACTCTGAACGCGAGTTTTTGTTTCCGTTGATTAGCAACTAACTCGTTAGCTACTTTAGCCTTTAGCAGTTCCTCGCCGTCTCGGAGCCGCTGCAGCCCGGACAGGGAATGGGACGAGGAAAGGGACCGACACGGGGCCGACCCCCCATGGGTGCGCCAGGTGACGACGGACCTCCGTTCGACATCGGTCCGCCCGGCTGGGGCCCTCCTCCGCCTGGAGGCTGGGGTCCCCCGCCGCCTGATGGTTGGCCTCCGCCGCCCGATGAATGGGGGCCTCCGCCGCCGGGAGGATGGGGTCCTCCGCCGCCTGGAGGATGGGGACCTCCGCCGCCTGGAGGATGGGGACCTCCGCCGCCTGAATGGGACCCGAGAGGGCCTCCGCCTCCTGGCTGGGGACCGAGAGGACCGCCGCCGCCGGGCTGGGGACCTCATCCCGACGACTGGCTGCCTCCTCCAGAAGACTGGGGTCGTCACCCAGATGACTGGAGACCTCCACACCCCGACGACTGGAGGCTTCACCCCGATGACTGGAGACCGCCCCGCGAAGAATGGAGACGACTTCCAGAGGACTGGGGACCCGATAAGCCTCTCCCCCCTCCTGGTTGGGGACATCCAGGCTGGGGTCCCGAAGGTCCCCCTGAACCGTGGGGACCCGAGCCTGGTCCACCCGCACCTGTGCCACCTGTACCCCCGCCGGTCATCCCCCCTCCTGTGGCGATTCCTCCCCCGGACCCCGCAGCCTACGGAGCGGTGCCTCCTGTCCCCCCTCCGAGCTGCGTCCCTCCGTTCGGGTTCCCGGCCTACCCTCCCCCCGGCTGGTCAGGAGAGGTGAGCCTGCACCGCCTTATCCACGTTTTTCTGTTTTTTCACTGTGTGACTGGAAATGGATTGATCAGATTCAGGCAGGATCGATCAGCAGCTCCTGTCCATGACGTTCAGATGAGTTTATCCAGTAATAACTGACACTTTCTGTGTTCTCAGCCTGTTGTGGAGGAGCCGATGCCAAACCCGCCTCCGGACCAGCCTGAGTGGGTGAGTACAGGCCAGGTGCAGGTGTCTGACAGACCTGGTACACAACAGACAAACCCGCGGTTCAGGTCTCCTCAGAGTTTTAAGTGTTTCCAAACATTAAACTTTCTAAATTTAAAAATACATATTTTTTTCTCTCGGCTCCAGCAACAAACCATCATTTCGAATATTGATTAAATTGCCAATTATTTTGTTAATAAATCCATAAAATGTGAGAATATGCAGGAAGTGATGTGTGTTAGACCTGAGGGTGAGGTCATGGAGGACAGAACCAGGACAGAGTCACACTGGAGGAGCTGAAATCACAGTTTATGATCAAGTGGATCTATGTGTCGTGTGAGATGTGGATTTAAAACTTTTACAGATACTTTCATTAATTAATTAATATGATTATTATTATTATTATCTCTCAGATCAAAGCGTTGATCTCAGCTCCGGCTTCTGAGGCGACTCCAGGAGAAACTAAGAAATCCACAGATGAGTCTCCCGTCACCAAAACACCTGCTGCTGACCCCCCCGCCGCCGCCGCCACCGCTGCTGCTGCTGCCGCCGCCACCGCCCCGAAACCTAAATCCAAACCCAAACCCGATCCCAACAAGACCGCCAAGGCCCTCGGCCTTCTGGGAAAACGCACGTTTGATAAGTGAGTGTTTGTTGTGTGTGTGTGTGTGTTCTGGTTTATGACCGACCCCCCTCTCATACAGTCATACAGGTGTGTCACATCATTCATGATAACACAGGTTTAAAGGTTGATGTGAACACACTGGTCATGTCCTGCTGTGTGTGTGTGTGTGTGTGTGTGTGTGTGTGTGTGTGTGTGTGTGTGTTGTGTGTGTGTGTGTGTCCTTCCTCAGGCCTCCTCCAGGCAGGTCCACAGGGATCATCTCCTTCATCGGGGTAAGAAAGACTCTGACACCTGTGAACTGGTCTGTCCCAGGTTACAGGTGATTTTGACCACTCCCCTCAGTCTGGATTTTTGTCCTCTAGAATAAAAACCTGTAACCTGGACTTTTATTTTGATAGAAACAGTGAGATCTGTCTCAGGTTATACAGGAAGTTGTTTTTATGAGCTGATGTTTCTGATGCTCATTAAAAAGCCTTAAATTTACTCTTGTAAACATTATTCATCCGTTTATTCTTCTTTCTAAAAAGGAAGATCGTTCTGGACTGACCCTTCCACTGTGATCAGTCCAGGTTCTGGTTCTGGTTCTGGTTCTGGTTCTGGTTCTGGTTCTGTCAGTGATCAGTTTTCCTTTGTCTCTGGTCCTCAGCCGACGTTCGGCTACATCGAGAGAGAAGACCTGGAGAAGTTCACCTTCAGCTTTGACGCCTTCTTTGGAAACCCCAAAGCCATGACGCCCGGGGTCAGAGTTCACTTCACCGCCTGCAAAGAGAAGGTGAGAGAGGCCCGGGTTCAGCTTCCTGCAGGTAGATGAGCTCTGACTCGCTTTTCTTCAAACATCATGTTGGTTTTAATATTTATACTATATTTTATATTTTAACTTTTTAAACATTTAAAAGTTAAAAAAGTCAAAATGATTTTTGAATTATTTTCTTCAGGAATCATTTACAGCCCGAGGGAAAATAAATAAAGAGCTGAACTGTTTTTTTTGCTTGTTTTTTTTATCACATCCAACATTTTGTTGATGAATTTAAATTGTAGATTTTTATTTTTGTGGTATTTCCTCTCCAGACGTTCGACTCAGGCGTCGTGTCGTTCGTCTTCTTCCCTCTTTTACGTCCTTGTGTTGTTCAGGATTTTAGATGCTGTCTGTTTTTCTGACGTCGTGTTTATATTAATCTCATTATCGAGGTTTTATTCTTGTTGTTCAGGTGATTTCCATCAGGCTTTAAATTAAAAGTCAATAGTTAAAGTTTCTCATTTTGATCTTTTCTCTTCCAGGAAACTTTAATATTGAACCTTTGTCAGTTTTTGTTCTTGTTGATGCAGATTTTAATGAGGTGGTTGTTGTTTGTGTTCTGAAGCAGAACAGTCTGATAGCGACGGATGTGAAAGTGGCTCCAGGCGGAACAGAGAACGTGGACACGGAGATCTACGAGGCCGTGGTCAGTCAGCCAATCACGGAGCCTCAGGTGAGTCTGAACCTTAAGACTTCATCTCCTGGACCTCGTCCCGCTTCCTGTTTCCTGTTTCCTGTTTCCTGTCGCTGACCCTGCTGGTTTTCGTCGGTCTGCAGCCCGGCGAGCGTCAGTACCCCGGTCAGGTCCACGTGAACATCGGGCCCCTGAGGACCAACCTGACGTTCGACAGGAAGGACAGCACGGTGACGCTCCTGAAGAACGACCAGGTGCTCATCAACCTGCTGACCGACATCGTGACCGAGAAGAGACGAGCCACCAACATCAAACCCAAAATCCCAGCGACCTTCAGCCACACCAAGGAGGCCAGGCAGAAGGTCGGGCCCTCGGGATCCACACTCGACACTCGACCCGATAGATTCAGACGTGTTCAGAGCGTTTGGCTCCAGTGAAGCTGGTTTATTATCTGTGTGTGTCTTTGACCCGCTGAGGTCGACGGATGTTTCTGTTCATGCATATTAGTAGAAATATGATTTAACTGTTCAGAATCTGTCGACTCCACTTTCCTTTACATATTCCTGTGAGGTCGTACGTGACTCCGCCTCTAAACTCCGGTGAAAGCGACAGACAACAAATACCACTCAACCCTAACCACACACATTTCATTACATTTATTCTCCGTTCATCTATTTTACTCACATGTTGCTCTGTTTTTATGAACCTACACACTGAACACATTTCAATTCATCCACATCAGTAAAGGTTCGTTTTCACAAGAGAATTTCAAAAACTAGAATGATCTGTTGCTCAGTGACGAGCGTTGTTATAGAAAGAGCTGAGGTCGATCTGAAAGTTGAGATATAAACACTTTATTATTATTATTGTTATTAGTATTATTTATATGAAATTACCCTTTAAAAGGTGAATTGAGACAATGGAGAAATGGAGAAGATGCCCTTTGACCTCAGAGGTTTAACTCTGGACTGTGTCTGTCAGGGCGTCATCATCAGCCTCAAAGAAAACGAGGGCGTCATCAAGTCGGACGAACATGGCGAGCTTCCCTTCGACATCAAAGAAAACTTCAGTGACGTCGAGTTCACGGCCGAGGACGTCAACGAGGAGGTGGAGTTCACCGTCATCACGGTGAGGACGCCGCTGTTCAGTCTTTACCTCAAACTGAGACAGAAGATAAGAGTTTATTCTGAGACGTTAAAATCTGTTTGTTTTGTTTTCCATCAGCTGAAAACGGGGAATCGGGCGATCCGGATCCGGCGGGTGAAGGAGCCGCTCCTCCTGACGCTCTGCACCGCCACCGTCGCCTCCTCAGAGGAGGCGGAGTCTGAGGGCGAGAACGCCAACGGGGACAGTGACGGAGACTCGACCAGGTCGCTCAGAGGGAAGGCCAACGTCAAGCTGGACCTGGCGCCCAACATGAAGCTGGACACGGAGCTGTACGAGGGCATCGTCAGTCAGCCCATCATCGAGCCCACGGTGAGAGAGTCGACCGGGACGAGGTCTCAGGTCGTTTACCTGGAGTCACCTGTCCACCTGACTTACCTGTGTGTAGAAACCTGTTTCTATATAATGATTCAACCAACAGATCCTGGAGTTCTAGAAGCAGCTGGTTAGTAAGAGCTTCTGCAGCTGATACTGATCATGCTATATTAGTTACAAACAGAAAAACTAAACAATAAAAGACACAAAGAGGCGACGTGTTAATGAGATCAATAATGAGATCAATAAAACAGACAGAAAATAAAACTAATAGAAACTAAAGATAAAAGCTTTTAAATCAAGAATGAGAAGCTGTGAGGTTTTAAACTGGAGCGCAGGCTCCGGCTCCCAGGGTCCGACTCACAGAGTTGTGATCGAGGATCTCGGCGCCGTCTGGTCACATGGTCAGAGCAGGTCTGAGATACAAGAAGGTGCCAAACGGACAGAGAGGTTTAAAGGAAAATGAAAAGTATTCTAAAACTGTAAGGAGGTAAAATCTGTGATCGTAGAATAGAAACTGGTTTATAATCATGGCGTCTGTGTCGCTGCCTCCTCTCCTGACTCCGCCCACTCTGTGCTCAGCCCACCCTGCCAGGTTACCCGGGTCAGATCCACGCCAACATCGGCCCCGTCAGGACCAACGTGACCTTCGACCATCGGGACTGCGGCGTGACGCTGCTTAAGAACGACCACGTGTTGATCAACCTGCTGGTCGACATGGTGACGAGGAAGAGGAGGGCGGCCAACATCAAACCCAAAATCCCCTTCACCTTCAGCTACACCAAAGAGAAGAGAGAGCTGGTAAGACTGGTCACCTCGGTAACGGCTCGTTAACGAGTCTCCAGCAGCTGCAGTGTCAGTGAATCTCATGAAGAAGTTCTGTGTAGTTCACCTGCCTCCAGCTGCTCAGGTGTGTCTGTGTTTCAGGGCATCATCACGTACCTGGGGGCTGAGGAAGGCATCGTCAACTCGGAGGAGCACGGCGAGCTTCACTTCGACATCTGCGAGAACTTCAGCGACACCGAGTTCAACGCCAACGACATCCACAAGGAGGTGGAGTTCACGACAGGCATCGTGAGTCTGACGGAGACAGAGCCACACCTGAACCTGAGGACAGGAAGTGAACGAGCCTCATGTCCTGACGCCGTCGTCTCTGCTCTGTCTCCGCAGGTGAAGTCTGAGAAGAGGGCGATCAGGCTGAGGAGGACGAAGAGGATCGAGGACAAAATCCTGGAGGAGCAAAAGAAACGGGAGGAGGAGGAGAAGAAGAAGAAGCGGGAGGAGGAGGAGAAGAGGAAACAAGAGGAGGAGGAGAGGAAGAGGATGGAGGAGGAGGAGGAGGAGCGAGAGAAAGAGGTGGAGAGGAAGAAGAAGGAGGAGGTGGCGGCGGCGCTGGCAGCTGCTAAAGACAAAGTGAGTCCTAAATTCTTGCCTGCAGTTTTTTACATTTTGCTCATTAACTTTTAAAATCATAAAGAATCAAATGAAACCAGTTTGATTTTCTTCCTCCTGTCTCTCTGCAGTGGACTCCCCTCGGCTTCAAGACGAGGGACCCCGACACGATGGACGACATCAGCAAAGAGCGATTTGAAGGCACCGTCCTCAGAGCCATCTCCAAAAATCCTCGTAAGGAGATCAAGAAGGAGCCGGCGGAGAACGAAGCGCTGTTCGGACAGGTGACGAAAAACAATCCGCCTCAGCTCTGAAAACCCCGGAGAGAGTCTGGATTCAGAAACGTAAACTAAATAAACGTTTTTCTTCTTGCAGGTAAAAGTAAAAGTGGAGAAAATGGACGAAGACGAGAACGAAGAGGCGGCGGGTAAACCTGACGGAGTGGGAGGAGAGGGGCTGAAGATGAAGGTGAAAAAGGAGAAGGAGGATGAGGCGGAGGTGAAGAAAGAGCGGACGGCTGAAGCTGAAGCCAAACCAGACCCAGAGATGGGCCGACTGGTGATGACCATCGACGGGCAACAGAAACAACTCTCCTTCGCTCGCAGAGACCTGCTGACCGCCGCCACCATGCTGGACGGAGACAAGGTGAGTCCCTCCCGTGAAGCCGTTCGTCTGTATGATGAACAGAAGAAGATGTTGTACCTGTTCATTAACGTCTTTCATACCTTCAGTTTGATCATGAAACTGGTTTAAAATCACTTCCTCTTATATTAAATGTCTGAACTCTTAAAACCAGGTGAACCTGCAGAAACTGAATATTCCTTCACAGTTTTACTTGGTAATTAAATGAAGTGTGTTAACTGCATCAACAACAGTAAACAGTCGTGATGCACTGGATATCATATTAGCAGAGGAGTTGCGTACAGACACATGCTCCTGTATTTAAATCACTGTACTGAAATGACCAGCAGCTTGTTTCTTTGGTTCTTAATGTTAAATTTCCGTCTGATGTGTTCAGGTGCGTTTCAACATCGCCACTCATCGGGAGACCAAAGAGGAACGAGCGACCTACGTGGAAATTCTCCCCGACTCCTTCGAAGAGTCGACCGAACAACGTCGACATGTGAGACTTTAAAACAACCGTCCGCTTGTGTTGTTGATATTTGACTCATCTTGGCTTTACTGAGCAGCCATGTTTTTCTCACCAGGGCATCGTGATCGAGTTCATGGAGAACTCTGGACTCATCAAGTGCACCCAGAACCCCCAGCTCTTCTTCAACATGTCGGAGGTGATCGAGAAGAAGAAACTGGAGCTGAATGAGAAGGTCGAGTTCAGCGTCGTCCCGGTGAGTGCTCCTCTTCATCCGATTCAGTTTGAGAGATGAGGTTTTACAAGAGGCTCAGGGTTGAGAGTTAGGTCACCTCAGGACAAGAAAGGCGTTTGGTTAAAGCATTCAGGTTTTATATAAGAGAACTACTGGAGCTGAGTCAGAACAAGGTCATTTGAGGATTTTCTTATACTCTCGTCTTCATCGCAGCCTTCAAAGTTCTGCATTTTCATTACATACTTTAATGTCAATGTTTAATGTCATATTATTGTTTGTTTATTGTTTCTCCAAGCATGAAACGGCGGAGGGGGGGAACCAGGCCATCAGGATAAAACGTTACACCGAGAGCGTTTTCCTCCCCGTTCGGAAACTTGTCGGTGTCGGAGCAAACAAAGGAAAGGTAAGGAGGATAGTTTGTACGTTTATATAGATACGTAAGAAGAGATGAAACTCATTCTGGACATAACACGAGTAAAGTGACTGATTTCACACTTGACAAAGACTGAAGACTCTTATGCTTTTAACAAAATAAAAGCTGTGGTTTTATTTTTTTTTAGCCTGTGCAGAAATATTTGTCACTACATTTATGCAACTTCCGTGTAATTTCAGAAATTCAAAGCTGTACTTTGCTTTCAGTTTTACTATGTCCTAAGTTAATTAACCAGGTGTCTTCTTTTAACAAATGCTACTGCAAACTGTTTTTCTAAGTAATATGTGTTTGTCTTCTTTGGTAGATGACCATCAAGCTGACCAAAGCTTCAGAAGAAACAGAGTGAGTTATGGTTTTATTGATTTGTTATTTATTACACTCAGGAGAGCAGAAAAGATGTTTACATGTTTACCTAATATGCTTTGACTAAATGACCCATTTCTCATTCACACATACACAAGATATGTAGAAACAAACTATGTCTGTCTGTCTGTAACTTCTCTTACTTACTTTGAAATTTCAGGAAGGAAAAACCAGAGACAGACAAGCTGAAGGTGGTGGTGAAAAATCTTAGAGCTCAGGACAGCAAGACCAGTATCGGCAGACGGGATTACAGCACCACTCGGCGAAGATATGGCCGCAGCAGAAGCAGAAGTCGGAGCAGGAGTCGGAGTAAGGGTAGGAGTAGGAGTAAAAGTAGGAGCAAGAGTCCACCTAGAGACCAGTTTGGACGCATCATTAAAAGGAGACGCAGCTCCAGCATTGACCGTGACCGTAAAACCAGCAGGTTCAAGCAAAGCCGAGAGAGGTCACACAGGCGCACCAGAAGTCGCACTAAGAGTCGTAGTAAGAGCCGAAGCCGAAGCCGAAGCAAGACCTCCAGCAGGAGCCGCAGTAGGAGCAGGGAAAGGAGCAAAGACAGGCCTGGAAAGAAGAGGAGCAAAATCAGCAGAGACCGTGAAGACGGTCACAAGAGGAGGAGGGACCTGAGCCCTCCTCCCAGACGTGGCGGAGTCGTGGATGACGAGCTGGCGAGGAAGAAGCGGGAGCTGGAGGAGCTGAACGAGATGATTGCCTACAAAAAGTCACTGGTGGACATAGATCCCAGAGGACTGGACCCTGGACAAAGGACCTGCATAGACTATGACCATGGCAGGATCGCTGTGCCGCTCACTGAGTACAAACCAGTCCGGTCCATCCTGAAGAAACGGCCCGAGGGACCTGAGTACCACCAACGTCCTCCTCAACCCTACGATGATCCCTATTATGACCGGCCATACAGTCCATACCAAGATCGGCGGTACGGTGACTGCTACGGTGGTCCGTACGCCAGCCGTCCCTACGCTGATCGCCCTTATGGTGACCGTCCTTACGCTGACCGGCCTTATGAAAGTCGTCTCTATGGTGAACCTCCCTATGCCGGCCCTCCGTCCACCAGCCACCGTTACACTGATCGCTACGACGTTTACGATGAACCCTATGACGATCGCTACTATGACCCAGCGTATGCAGACCGACCTTACGATGATCCGTATCGTCCTGTAAAACGGAGCCAGTCTCCAGAACCTCATGGTCCCTCGTCTTCTTCACAATCAGCTGCCTCCACCCAACCTTCGTTGACACATACTGGCGCCAGTTCATCCTCCCAACCACCTTTCAGACCTCCTTCTCCCACAGAACCACCTCCTAGAAGCCCTTCTCCCAAACTGAAGAACACAACACCACGTCAGTCGCCTCCTGCTGAGAAACCACCCCTAGACCGTTTTCTTGATATGCTCAATAAAAAGGTGGGTGCTGAAAAGAAATCAGAACCGGTTCATGTTAACGATGACTTACTCCCTCATGAGCGGGCACTTCAAGATGGCGTGGGATTCTCTCGGATTGTGGGATTGACTCAAGAGCAACCCAGCAGCAGTCGAGCTCTAGAAGCGGAAAAGAAACAACTGAGCCCTAAACGGTCCTCAGTAGAGAGAACAAGCGAGGAACCAAAGAGTGTGACAGAACCCTACGACAAGATCCAGAGTCTACTCCGTACGATTGGCCTGAAGCTGAGTACAGGAGATGTGTCCAAACTGGCAAGTCGAGCCCAGGAGAAAATCTACAGCCCAAAGTCCTCATCCATAGAAAGAGACACTTTGTCATCCCCAAGAGAAGACCTACGAACAAGTAGAACAGGTTCAGTTGAATCTGAACACATCCACTCCCCCTCCCCTGTCAGGTCCTCCAGTTTGGAGCCGCTCACCAGACATAAACCTGTCTTGGAGTATGAAGGGTTCCTGGACCAGCAGGAGTTGGAGGTGCTAAAAAAGGCGCAACAGCTGCAGAGTTTTACCAAGACAATGGGGAGTACCTGTTCCACCACTTCTCCAAAACCACCTCCTGGCCCCCCACCTGCTCAATACCAACATCCACCTATTCCAACCAGTTGGTCACTGGGAGTCCCCACCCAGGTTCCCCCAGAGGAGTGCTCCATCAGCCCCACTATGGGGTCTCCAACAGCTGGTCAATCACAAAGATTTGGATTTCCTCCTGGTCCTCCTCCTGGACCTCCTCCCCGGCGCCTGGGACAGCCTCCTCCAGGACCTCCCCCTGGACCTCCACCCCGGCGCCCTCCTGGTCAACCTTTCACTCCACCCATCAGTCAAGCAGCTTTACCTTTCCTTGGCCAACCTCCTACAGCTCCATCCCTTGACTCCTCCAGTCCTTTGCAGCCTTCAACCACTGCCACGGTAATACTGACGCCACTATCATCAACACCGGCAACACTGAGTACTCCAAGCAATGACCAATCAGCCATCTCTACAACTGTGGCCAGATGCCTGAAGGTTATAGAGACGGTTAAGTCTCTGGCTGTGCAGCCACCAGCCAAACCAGTCAAATCAGTCCAGTTCAGTTTACCCACAGAGTCTCCGTCAGTCTCCAGTCTCCAGACCTCAACAGAGACAGACGACGATATCAAGGCAAAGCAGAAGGAGAAGGTACGATCAGTAGTGGTACTAGTGTACTCATACCTTGACTTGAGTAAAGTAAAAGTAAACAAGTACTTGTAGATGTAGTCAAGAATAAAAAGTAAAGAACTCAGCGGGAGGATTAAAGACTGATTTGTTGCACTGATGACAAGGGTGTGTTTTTTTGGCACAACCTCCTTGCGTGCATCAGAATTTCAGTTCTTATGAGATGAATTTTTAATTCCCCTTGTCTTCAGAGCATCCGTTTGAGAATGAATTTGTCTGCTGTCAGTAATGCAAATGGATACATTCTCTTACCTGCAAGTATTCATTGGGATAGCTAGACACAGGTGCACTTAATAAAGTAGAAACCTTAGAAATGATAGAAGACCTCCATGTTTCAGCTGCTTGACTTGAAGCATTGACAAGGTATTTGTGTTCATGTTGCAGCTGGATTTGTATAACCAGAGGATTATGGAAAAGAGGGAGCAGCAGTACCAGGAGATGATAGCCCGCAAGAAACAAGGAGAGAGGAACAAGGATGGCACACTGATCTCCCCAGGTATCAAAACTTGTTGAATTACATATTAAACTTAACTAGCCATCTTTGAATTACAGAAATTTGCAAGTTTATCATCAAGTAAAGTTATGTTCTCGGTGTGTTTCAAAGATGTAAATGTACAAATTAACATTATAAAGCTGCATGACATTTATATTACTTTTAGGGTTAAAGACAAAAGATAAACACATTGTTTTCTTTTTTCTTTACCTAGACAGGAACTTTGAGCTGGATAAAATAGATTTCTTTCTCCCAGAGTTATCCAGGCCTTAACGAGAATCCCAGAGATACTTGATTAGCCACATATGGACATGGTAGAAATGTTACGGATAACATGATGGCAATATTGCTAAGTTTCGTCTAGATCTAACTGCAGGAAACGTATAATTAGCAAGGCCTGATTAGCCCAGTTAGGCCCTGTGATAGAGATCAGTCTAGTACGAAGCTAGATCGATGCTTCTCTGTTGATACCATCTTGCAATCTGATCGATTCCAGCAAGGTAGGAATGGATTTAGAATTCAGCAAAGGATTTCACTCAGTTGTTAAAACTCCACAGATTTCCTGCACTTTATTGAGGTGTGTCTTTTTAGATTTCATGATAGAGATTGATGATCCCAGCAAGGTTTGTCCTCGATTTGGCTTTGCTAGTGTACGTTTATCTAGCAGCACCAACATGTTTGCATTATTATGGAGTTGCAGTCGCCTACGGTGGATCTTCCGGCGTATTAATCAAGCTTCCGCACATAGATACAGCTACACCTTGACACGGAGTCGAAAAGCCGTCTTTAAGCTTAAGCTTTGCAGTGATACAAAGATCAGGCGTTCTTCTGCTACAGAGGTCAGTTCGTCCATCCACTGCACACCTTAGCCGAGCCTATTGGTTTGTCCCAGCGATCAAGAAAAGAAGCCAACTACAGTCCCAACTTCACAAAGTAACATCTTTTTCCTCTTCAATTTATGACTTCATTGGTATCTAGCTTTAAAGAAACTCATTTGAGTCCAAAAAGCACAATGTAGTCAGATGAGATTTCGAGATGTTTAGATAGATATGTTTGTAGTAAGGTTTTGTTTGAAAATTTTAATAGTAGAGCTGATACAAAACCCAAGTTTCAGTTCTGATGCACTAAATTAATTTTTTTTCATCCTTTGTATGATTTTAACTTAAGTATTTGATACCAAGTACCTGACAGTTTTCAGTTCTTGATACCACAGACACATTTCGGTCAGTTCCAAAAAATGATTGAGGTGTGATATCCAGCCCTGGTAGTTAGCTAGACATGTAGTTACAGTGATATTTTCAAGTGAGGTAGTTTTTCTGGGTTGGGTATGCTGTTTCCAGCTTAAATACCGTTACACTCAGTGGTCACTGAGTTGCATCTTCTCAACCAAATAGTGAGCCTCAGACGTTAACACAACATGCAGTGGGATAGTTGGTGTTAAATAGGAGGTGTCAAAGTTGAACGTGAAGACATTCAGTCTCACAACAGCAACGCATAGAAGACAAATCTGTGTCAGTGAAAAACGATGATGAAGCCACAGTGGTGCATGATCATTAACACATAGGAAATTGTCACTTTATACATAAGAGTAAGTAATGATTTCATCCTCTTTGAGAAGACGCCGTGGCATCTCTAATGAACAAGGGAGCTCTGTTCACTCTACAGCTATGTTCCGGTGGATACTTTAATTTTGACTAGAGAAGGATGTGATAGGATTTTCTCAAGCAGTCCATCCGGTCAGTACTGATACTAAGAAGTTGCATTTAAACAGTGACCACTGAGTGTATTCACAGTACAGCTAGTTTTAAATGAAACATATGGTTAACTATTGTAAAGACAGAGATATCAAATCTGCTACATGCTGCTGTTCACATAAACCTAGAACTCACCTTCAGCATCCAGGATCAACATTTTAGGAGGAAGACCAAGATAAAGGACAAACCCCACTAACGGATCAGTCTGTACTACTATTTGTAGTACTAAGAGGTAGCACTAAGTAGGTAGTACTGTCATATTACTACTTATTCCTACTTGAAGTTGGCTAGCAGCTCCCTCATGTCGACTCGTCATGTAGCTGCCATTGTCTGCTACAAAAAAGACATGAAATCCTCTCAAACAATACTTAAGAGATCATGTACATCATGTTTTGTTCAGCCTGAGGCTGACTGCACCAGGAACACATGTGGTCCAGGAGCACATCTGGTCCAGGACTCAGTAGGCCTTTAGGTTCAGATAGCTTTTAAAGACGTGGCCTAAATAGTTTTATAGTTGGGCCCGGACCATGCTGTTTATCTCACCTGTGTCTGACAGTTGTCAACGTCTTGGTTTTCATTTCGGCGCTTGTGTCAACAAGTGAGAGCAGCCACACAATCTATGTGAGACCTGAGTCTGAGGGACGGCTTGAGCCTTACAGGGCCACATCATCTAGAGTTTCATCATCTCGCCTATCTTTGCATTTATTTGTGGTTCCCAGCAAAAATAGACAGGGAATATATTTGTTGATGTCATATTGACATCAGATCAGCAACATTATATAAAACCGACACTTATATTATTATTTTTTTAACTATTTTAGCTGTTATTGAAGGAGAAAGTGGGGGCTACATATACGCTACCTGGGCTATAATTATATGATGCTAATAACGTATCAGAGCATTAAGTGATTGGCAGTAGTTTCAGTGAGGTAGACGTCACACACAGGTGAGGTAAGAGGTGTGGCCCAGGTGTTAAGAATGTAAGGGCCATTTCAAGACTAACATACCCATACATTTAATTCAGAGGGTATACAGGTTTTTGTCCATTTCTACATGTGAATTGTAGGAGTGGTTTTTGCCACATGAGGTTGACTTTGGTAAATTACATGACTATATCACGTAATTTCAGTTTTCTAAGAATTTCATGCAGCTGTAACATTCATCTTGAAGCGACAAAAACCAGTCATCTTTTAAAGATATTTGATCCATAACTCTGGTCCATCTGCTAAACAGATATATAAGTCATGTTCATGAAAGTATTTTACCGAGTCTCTACATCAAGGCCTTCTCCTGGAATTAAGCTGTTAGAACAGCCTACCTTACGATCTTTTTAGAAGTTAATGTAGTTTTATTTTTGGCTAGTAAGTCAAATTCTCCAAATGTTTCATTTTTTTTTTTTTGTCTACAGAATTTTGTGTTGCACATTAAAGAATATTTCCATTCCTTTGGTAAGTCTTTGAGACAGGTCCTAGTAAAGCTGATCAGGGTAAGTCAAGTTTGCTCAATTGTGTTTATGTCAAACTGAGAATAGTGTAGATGCATTTTCTGTATATCCAGAAAAGTGACGTTTTATCAGAAGATCCAGAGGACTATTTGTAATTGTGGTGTAACATTAAGCTTTCACCATTCATTTCCAGTGACTGAAGTTTCAACATGTTTTATTTATTTATTTGGATCAGAACCACCCAGTTTATCAGCCAGGTAATAACCCGATTTAACAAAACAACAGAAGATATAGTACTGCTAAATTGTGATATCACTGATGGTCAGAAATTAATTACGTTAGTGATTTGACAGTTTAAGAGATTAAACTTTATTTTTCTTAGGCAGACCTCCATATGTGAGCAAATAAACACAAAATAAGAAGGCTATATTTGCAAAGCTGTAAATTCCTCTCAGCTCCTGATGCAGCAACACATCCCATAGTGTAGATATTAGTTTGAACCACTAACTACTTCTACACACTAGCTAACCCTTAAATTGGCACAATTACATGTTTCACCAGCAGATAAGGGTATGTTTTTACTTCATTGTTCTGTATGTGACATTTGTAAACAGTGTTGTAGTCAAGTTACCAAACCTCAAGTCCAAGCCAAGTTTCGGTTCTCCTTTGTCTGACTCCGAGTTCACATCAAGTCGATTAACAAAAGGCCATGTTAGAGTCATCGAATTCATGGTCAGTGACAAAGGTCACGGCTGAGTCAAAGAGGTAAGGTTGACGTGTCCAAGGACTTTCCTGCATCATCAAGTACATTTCTAAGCTGAAGGCAAAACCATTAATGCTTTAATGCTGAAGATGATTTACCATAGCTGAATTAGCTTGTCTTATTAGTCTGTGAAATTAATGTTAGCCCAGGAAGCTAACATAGAGAGCTTTTACTATAGGGGTAGAGGCTGACAGTCATTTATCCTTAGCATTAACAGTGTTAGATGCAACTTACTGATGGTCTGTTGTTAACATTATGGCCAACTCTGTACCTGTAAGCATTAAACAGAGAATCCGAATGTCACTTCTTAATGTCATGCTGATTATTCCTAAAATATATTTTGAATAATGTTAAGTCACATCTTGTCCAAGCTAAATTTGTTTACTTTTTGATAAGCTTTGGCTAATAAGTATATTACATCGGCATTTTAGATTCATTAACTCAATAACTGTGAATTGGAAACGTAAGAATTCTTGGTCATGAGCTCCCTTTTCCTTTCAGTCTGTGAAACCGTCTACGTTAGCTCAGGAAGCTAATGTAGATAACTAACGTCATTAGGGGTCAGCTGGATATCGTTAGCTTTAGGGATTTCAGACGCAATTTATTGGTAATCTGTCATCAATACGGTAAGTGGTCAACTCTATACCTAACATCAATCAATATGACCCACCTCTAAATGTCACGGTGGTTATTCTTAACTGTAATTTTTGAGTGGTCATGTTGGTGAAATCTATCATTCTTTTTAATAAGTCCACTAAGTAAGTATCATTGCTTAGCAAATTAAATACCGGTGAATGGGCCCCTCACAATAATGGGTGTAAACTAGCCTTTCGTTTTAGTCTGTGAAACACGTTAGCTTAAAATTGCTTCGAAGTTGACCGTCAAGTACGAGCTTTTCACCATTTTATTAATGATGTTAAAATTTCAAGTTGAATCACCAAAACTGGGACTTAGATTAGACCTGAATGTGAGTCAAGGATTCAGTCACTACTGAACTGCAGGTAGATATCAGAGGTTCTTAGCAAGGTGTTTCCATTAGTAGCCACAGTCTGGATATTTGTAAACGTAAAATTCGGTGTATGTAACTGGTTGTACAAGAGCTCAGAAAAACAATTTACTCAGTTCAGTTTTTGCTTTTGTTTAGTCTTTGAATTAGAACACTGTCATGTCTCCGTCTGTGTTTGAACACTCTTGCGGTTCCATCACCCAAACGACAGTAGGCCAACTCACTCCTCTCATTTTTGCGCATTTAAATCTACCGTGATTTCTGTCCCGCAGTGAGTGTCATCTTTGCTTTTCAATTTGCTGCCCAGGTAACTTCCACGTCCTGTGATTGTTAACAGGATGGACAACCAGACTCCAGTTTACATCAGTTTGGGTTTGGAGATGACGAGGTCCAGTATGGAGTCTAGGAACAGAAATGGAAAACATTAATTGTCCCAAATGACCTAAGAAGGAAAAAAAAAAAAAACTTTTTACAGAGTAATGGGCCATTTGATCCATTAGTTCATCCACCAGCCTCACAGTTAATACCTGCATTATCATTCTAAATCAGTGACCAACAGCATATTAATTTTAGGACACATTAAATGGGCTGCTTTCAACCCAATATACATTCATAGTCGTGCCTTTTTAGCGTTTTTTACCTTAAATGTCCAACAGAATTTCATTAACATACATCCAGTTAACCATTATCTGACATTCAATTCCATTTCCTTTCTCTAAACAATATACTGGACCCTGAATTCACCTCAGACCATAAGAAACTTGGAATGAGGCAGGTTAGAAGAAAATTATTTTTTTATAGAGAAATTATCAATTTCAGATATTGATAGATTCGATATATCAGGATTAAAATGATTTTAGTGCTTTTGTTGCATGTTACATTTCCATGCACAGCCAGTATTGATGAATGGGGGTTGTACATGCAGTGAACTCAGCATTTAGCTAGGGAGACTAATAGATACACAGCTAAAAGTTCAGAGCTATCCAAATCTCTACTGTGTTAAGTATTTAATTATTAATGCAGTTTTATTTTAAAGTGTTCAAAAGGTTTAAAATGAAACAGACAAGTTGTACATTGCAGAATGGCAATATTGTCTTGACAGTGAAGGTAGGTGATTATTTTGATTTCTTCTGATTTTTTTTGAAAACCACTGTGTAATTGCCTCAAGTTACACATCTGTCACTAAAATCATTGCATTAAACTGAACAAGGTGCATAGATGTTATTTAAAATTCACAGATACAATTACCATAAACATTTTTCTCTGATCTGTAGGTTGTTTTTTGGTTTTACATTCATACGTTTTTGGGTTATCCCTGCGTCCAAAGTAAACAACAGAACCTGACGATTACCTCTCTGTATGCAGTAAATATCACTGTTAATGACACGATTGATTTAGGGAGCTAGAAAGCTTTAACAGATAAGATTGTTCTCTTCAGTTTCACAACAATGGAAAGTCGAATTGGAGCACAAAGGTTAATGATTAAAATGGCTACAAAGAATTTGAGAGGGCACAGATTATTTTTTATTTTCAACAGAAATAATGGTAAATATGGTTGTGGTAACCTGTAAAAATCTGGAGCTGGTTTAATAAAGATCGACTGGCTATAGTCCAGCAGTCAGATTTCACCTAGATGTCGAAGTTCAGTGGTCCGTTCAGCTGTCCGCCTTCTTCCAGAACGTCTGGATTTTGTCCACAGTGGATGGGCTAGATGACCATTTTTAAATTTTTGTCCAGCTGTGTTGTTCACGTTAAAGACAGTTTGGACAATTCTAAGAATAAAACAAATACGGGCCAAAGTCTTCAGACCAGCCAGAAGGATCTTTGTGAAACCAGCTCAAGGACTAATGCAGAGTTGTAGCTTTAAAGGTCCTATTGCAAGAGATAGTTTAAGATCATCTGGTGTGAAAGATTTGTAAGGTTTTGAGTCTCACAAATGTATTATGTTAAAATTCCCAGGTAAGCCGATCAGCAGCGAGCCCAGGAATGTATGGATTTGTGGTCATTCGCTGGTGTACTGGGCTGAGTCTCGAGCCAAGAGTCCAGAGGTAGGTATGCAGCTGGGCATGGACCCCAGCAAGGTGGCCATCTGGTGGAAGGGCACCCAGGGCATGACATGGTCCCAGCTTCTGCCCCAACTCCACCAGTTGAAGGTCACCTGGCCCAACCCAGATGTCCTCATCATGCACCTGGGCGGCAACGACCTTAGTACTGACAGCCCCACCGACCTGCTCGCCTCTGTCAAGAAGGACCTGACTTCCATGAGGAGTATCTTCCCGCAGTGCGTTCTAGTGTGGTCCAACATCCTTCCTCGAAGGGTATGGCGCCACTCGACCGACAGCCACGAAGTAGATCTGATCCGAACCACAGTGAATCGCAGGATCCAGAACATCATCTTAGAGCTGGGTGGCACTTCGCTTACCCATGACAACATCCGTTGCGGTGCAAACACGGGCCTTTACCGGGCTGACGGCGTCCACCTGTCGCCTAAAGGCATCGACGTTTTCAATCTGAACCTTCAAGATTTTCTGGAGAAGTGGGAGATGGAGGTGAACAAGGCCTCTGAGAAAAGTTAAGAGTATCACTTATTTTCCATCGTTTTTTTATGTTGAGAGTCCGGCAGAAAAACAAATAACTGCAAAGACTCCACTCTCATAAAAGTGCTTTGTTAAAATATCCGTCATACGTTTGTACTTTAATTTTACCATGTAGGAACTTACGGTTTTAACTGTTAACTGTTTGTCTGACTTCAAACAATAAACTCAATATCAGCTGATCTGCTGTTGTCCCTCGTTCATTAAGATAAAAGACAGATGTCAGAACCCGCAGCTATGGATGGGTTTTTTAAGAAAAGATATACTAAGATACTTATTTAACAAATGTTGATTAGTTAATGTTATTTGACAGATTTGTGGCAGCAGTTATTATAGTGTTGAACATACAGAGATGTTACTGTTGAATGTAAAATGGGTTGTGAGTAATGACATGATTTTGTTTTTGGTTGGAAATGAATAATGAAGTCCTTTTATTTAGTGCTGGGAAATATGACTCAATGTGTTGCAGTAAAATATTCACCAGTTTAACTCCCTCAGACACGAGTTTCTCTCAACAGAGTTAAAGAAATGCTATTTTAAGTCATTACAACTGTAATTTTAAAAATTGCATCTTATTTAATTTTCTTTTTAAATGGTGTTAAAATAATGTTATTTTAAAAACTAAACAGTTTAGTCCAAAATTATTGTTATTGATGTTGTACAATCTGCCTGCCTTACATTGTTTAAATTTATTTATAAACACATCCACTGTATTTCCTTTAAATATCACGATAACTTAATTAAATACTGAGAGTTACTAAGATAATTAGCTGCTGTTTAATCACCCAGCACTATATGTGGTCACTTTATTCTCCACTGAAGTTTCCGGGCTGTGTTGTACCTGTTGGAGCCGACAAGGTGAGTCTTTGTTTTCTCTGCAGGTTCTTGTCAAGACGGAGCTGACGATGACTCGACTCATCAGGCGACCTGAACACTGTCGAATCATCAGACTTCTCTGGTCGTGCAGCGCTGCAGCAGACCCTCTGACTCGTCCACTCGAACGACCAGAAATGAGAAAATGTGTTTGTTTTCTTGGTTTTCCATCCATACGACCACAGAAAACTGCTTCATCAAAAGAACCTCCAGACTCACCAGCAAACCCGGTTTTCATGAAACAGATTAAAAATACATCTTGTAAAATATATATGTATTATTACCAGTGTAATAGTTCAGCTGTGAAGGCTGTAACTAAGCATTTAGCAGAATTTAAGACCCTCAAAAGAGCAGATTTCTAATCCAAGATGTTCTCGTTGACTATGCAGTGAAATAATGAAAGTCGTGAAACCTCAAATGACCAGGTAACAAAGTAGGACCCACCGTAGGCCGTTGTGCTTAACTACTTCCTACTTCCAAACTTATTATAAATTAAAAGGAACAAAAACCGTTGAATCCTGGAAGTTTTATTTTCCTGTTTAATCCAAGATTGTTAAACATCTTGTGATTTATCTTGCAGCTTTTTCAGGGGTTTTCTGACCTTGGGAACCTCTGGTTTACTGAATTGTTCATTGGGTCAAAGCTGCAGACATATTTGTAGTGATGCATTTATCTGAAACACTAAAGAAAGGCTCCAACTAACATTTATATTATAGATCTGTTTTTTTTTCACATAACATTTGAAAATACTAAAATAGTCCAAAACATTGACGAGCGCATAAGATGATTCATTCAAATGACATTTTGTCTGACAAACTGTGGAAAACCAAAAGTTCTTATGTGACAAAGAAAAGCAACAAATCTTCACGTTTGAGAAATTTGAATTATTGAATGTAAAGAAAAAAAATGGATATGAATCCACCTTTAGTTTGTAAAATGTGACCATAATGTTGGGAACTCCTGTACAATCTAATAAAATGCAAAAACCACAATCCTGCAAGTAACGCCACTTGGATGGTCGAGTGTACTGTAGTTCTCATAAAACACTGAATTAAAATTCACTCTTGAATAGTTTTTTTTATTAAATTGCTGTTTACTTTTATTTAAATGTGAAGATATTTGTCTTTAAATATTATCAGATCTTAAGTTAGAATCATGAACAACAAAAGCTGTTAATAAAAAATAATTATTGTTAAAACTTGAAAAACAACAAAAATCCAATAGTATATATACTTTATTGTCCTCCAAGAGGAATTTATATTTAGAAACAAAGTATATCTGTGTTTTCTATAATTAAAAATTTTCCCAAACTAAAAAAATACTATTATACACTGTTTATTTGTTTGTCCCCATCACTTGTATTAAAGGTGCATCAGGATAAATGATCACAGCAAGTGAAACCTGTTCATATGTAAATATGCACACCTTGATTTGAATTAAGGGTCTATGGATTGTGCCGTTCACGTACTTAATATATTTCATTTTTATGTAACAGCCTCCACTCATTAATATTTTACAGCAGGTGATGCTGCATGGTCAGGTGTTACAACAGAGGATGTTCACCTGGGCACAGACCTGCAGGAAGACTGAAGCTACTTTCTTTACAGCTACTGAACTGTAGAAGTCGATGAGTCAAAATAAGCCACTGTTATTTCCATTATCAGTTAATCAATTAATTCTGTCTAAATGTTAAATTTTCCTTCAGCCCGGGATGATCTGTTTCTATAGTTAGTTTTATTCAGCGGCACAAAGTTAACTATCACAAAAAAATGCTTAAAATCCTCAAATCTGAGTATCTAGAAACAACAAATCTTTGGCATTTAACGATATATTGACGATCAATAACAGCTGCTAATGAATTTTTGATGACTCATTAACATAATAAACATTACAGCCCTACTGTTACAGTATCGGAGTAATGTAATCAACTGTCACAGGTTATGTCACATGTCCGTCCACATACTTTTGGCGATGATTATCTCGGGCACGTTCAGATTTCAGTTGATCTGCATATTTGGATGTTGAGAATGAGAAACGATGTAAATACTTTTCTATTGTCTGATACTGAAATCACTTTTTATTCAATAAAAATTCTCTAAAATGAACAAAAATTCGTCTTTCGTGCTGTTTGTTGTCGTTTTCAATCAGTTGTGTCACATTGAAAAGTTCACAACGTCTGATATTCTGTGAATGAAGCTCAAAGATTTTCCAGATGTTGAAAACTTCACATCACAAACTGGAAATTAAACTGAACCCTTATGAAAACGGTTCATGTCAGTAAAGACAACACGGAGGTTTGTGTTTTGAGTGGAGGAGAGGTTCTCAAGCTTGGGATCGGAGCCTCACGTGTGGCCGCTTGACAAACAGACAAGGTCACAGACGATTTCTCGAACATGTCAATTTTATTTATTCAATGTATTTGTAAAATATATTCACCACTTTGAAGGGAACCATTTTTTTTTTTTATATATATATTTTCAGGCTTTTTGTGCCTTTATTTACAGTGCAGTAGAGAGAGTCAGGAGATGGGGAGGCAGAGAGAGGGGGAATGACATGCAGCAAAGGGCCGTCTGATGCGGGACCCGAACCGGGGCCGACTGCAGCGAGGACTGAAGCCTCTACACATGGGGCGGATGCTCATCCAACTGAGCTCGACGCCCCGAAGGGAACCATTTTTAGCAAAGAAAACATCTGATATTTTATAAATGTTTGTGTGAGTACTTTAATTTTTCTAGAATAAAGTTGAAAATGTTTTGTTGTAACTATTGTTCAGTCTTTCTCAGCTGAAGTCAATTTAAACATGATAAGTATTAACCTGAAACTAATCTAAAATGAATTTATCTGAGATTACTTTGAATTCTAGCTGGATTGAATAATTTTGTTCTAAACCAGCTAAAAAATATATTATTTGTTGAAGCCATGAATAATGTTATGTTCTTCCACCACATTGGATTTAAAACAGAATATTAGGTTCGCGGGTGGTAAAATTAAGATTAACTTCAAGATCATACAAACAAAGTGAAAATCATGAGGAAATTTAAAATGAATCCAAACTTCAGAGATATTTGGAACAAACTCGACCCTTTAGACCAAATCTAACTTTAAAACTTTAAAATCCTCAGAGGATGATCCAACGTGTCAGCAGAAACCCTCCGACATCAGAACCAGACCTTCAGACCCAAACACTCACTGACTTTCCAACAACAGCTGTTCAGTCACACAGAGACTCTGGTCCAGGGGCCACTGACCCTCTGAACATGTGTTATACCGTGTTGTTCCTGCAGGGGGCACCAGCTCGTTCAGTCCTGTCTGTTTATTTCTGACAGTAGAAGAAGAAGTGGTCCGTATGCATGCACACAGCATCGCGCTGGAAATCAGTTTGTTTTGTTTTATATATCAGATATTTGAGCAGTAGGTTCACACAGACAGTGAACTGCCTGCAGGTCTCTGGTTTGCATTGAATAAACGCTGGAAACATCCGCTGGTTGACCGCGGGGAGGCGGAGAATCTCTGCAGGAGGAGATGTACCGTGGTCGGCCTCCGCCGAGAGGAGGCTACCCGCCGCCCTTCGAAGGCCGAGGACCGCGGCCTCCGAGGCCCTACCCGGCACCGGACTACAGAGACGACAGGAGCCGGCCCAGGCCTCCCTACCACCACGGCTACCACGACCATGCTCCCCCGGACTCCTACCGCCGCTCCCCGCCGCGCAGGAGGTACCCTTCCCCCGGGTCAGGGAATCACCGAGGCGGGGAGTACTGGGCCGGTGGTCCGCCGAGAGAGGTGGGTCAGCTGGTCTAAAAACAGGGTCTGATTAAAATGAACCGGATGTATTTTATTGGTGTTTGTGTTTCTGCATAATGCATCATAGTTGCAGCCAGCTGACGTCATTCTCTCTGTGTGCATCGTTTATTATCTGAAAACCAAACTCCATTAAGAAAACTGGCAGTTTATCACACCGTGTTTCTACTGTGATAACTGTGGAGCTCATTATTAAATGTTCCTCACATTTTCCTGAGTGAACTTAAATCCATAAAAGTTTAATTTTACCGCCTAATTATCTGTCCCGTTTTAAGTTTCTAAACTCTAGTACACTGTGCTAGCTAACGCTCAGCTAACTAACGCTCAGCTAGCTAACGCTCAGCTAGCTAACGCTCGCTAGCTAACGCTCAGCTAGCTAACGCTCAGCTAGCTAACGCTCAGCTAGCACAGAAAACAGATTCTAAAAG
>NC_079377.1:25972500-26012500 GCF_021018895.1 Seriola aureovittata | reverse complement strand
TAACCATGAATTTATCAGTATTTATTCATTTATTTACTTTAATAAAACCAGATTTTCAGTTGATTGTTTTTAGATTTTAACAATGTACGTAAATATCATGAAGATAAAAACTTTATTAATTAGTTTTCTTCAGCTGATTTCAGGTGTCAGATATGATCCATTTATTTATTTATGATGGAAACAAACCAGATTAAAATCATCTGTTACTGAAAGAAGCAGCTGCTTTAACAAACAGGACGTTTACTAACCTCATGAAGTTTATTTATACGGACAAAATTTTCATCTGTCGCGTCTGAACTCGATGCTTCTTTATTATTTTAGTCACTTCATGTTTGTGGTTTATTGTTGTTTGTTCGTCCGGTCAGCTCAGAATCCGAGTCTGAAATAATAACGGCGGAGTTGTTTCATTTCCTCAGAACAACTACAGTTATTAATTCTGTCGCTCCTACTTTGACATTTCTTCAACCTGCCGTCAGTGAAACTCAAAATGTCCTGAACACAAGTTTCACACCAGTATCTCTGTTGGGGGGGGGGGGCTTTTAATGTGAAACATCTGTGCAGGAAGTGTTGAGTTTAATTGATGAAAGTTTTATGTTTATTAAGAAAAAACAGCAAAATACAAAGATTCATTTTCCCTGGAAACTTTAAATGTCCAGGTCTCAGTGATTCAGAGCAGCTACTGGATCATCTCTCACCTTTAACCTCTTTGTGCTCGTTGTAATAAGTCCATTTTACATTTTACACATCATGCAGCTCTGACTGAAGCACAACAGGTAACAACTGCATACACAACATGTGGCTGAGGAAACGGGCAAAGATCCATCAGTGGATTTTAAGAATCGATGTTTGATCATTCAAGTAAAAATCACGAGTCTGTTCATTCAGTAAATGTTGGAAACGACAAGATTGTTGGATCTTGTCCTGAACGTAGATAGATGTTCGTGTTCCTTGTGTGTTTGATGTTATCAGAAAGTTTTATTTAGAAAGTAAAACGGGTGAATTTAGACTTTGTGTATTTGTTCGTTCTTTAAGATCTCGAAGGTAAATGAAGCGTAAACTTTAAAGCCAGTTAGACGTTATTATCGGTATCATATAAAAGCGTCGGCCGCATTTTCTCTCAAAACACACGTTGACCTCGAAGCTGGAATCTCTGACGGTAAGAAACTTTTTCATTTTCAGATTTTGTGGAGCTGAGTTTTAAAGCTGGAGCTCGTTTCTGTCTGACTGAATCCTGACTGCTGAGCTTTCCCTGCCGCATTGACTCTCCGCCATCTTTGTTTCTTTTAGCAGACCTCAGCGGCAGCGCCGTCATCGTCGAGAGCGTCCCCCGTTAAGCCGCCGGTCAGCGCCCCTCCTCCGACGCCGCCCCCGGAGCCGTTTGAATACTATGACGCAGGAAACCACTGGTGCAAAAACTGTAACGTCACCTCTGGTTCCATGTTTGATTTTTTCACGCATTTGCACAGCAAAACGCACCGAAAGGTTTGTTCACTGCTGCTGCTTTTATTTTTCACAACAATTTCCAAAAATATCTTTGTGTATAAATGTCAACTTTTAATTCCTTTAAGATCCTTTTATAAATTTAATTGATCACATTTCTTGTTTTGGAAAGAGTCGGTTTGATATTCACACCTGGACGCACCTTCGTGTATGTGTCCCTGTTACATCACTTCTCTTTCCTTGTCTCAGACTCTGGACCCGTACGACCGGCCCTGGGCCTCCACTCCCACCAAAATCATCAAGAACATGTTGCCGGAAGAGAAACTGACAAAACCAGCTAAAGGTACTCGAGCTGCACATTCATCACGTCCCTGAAAACTCATCGTAATGCTTCTTCTTCTTCCTATGACCCTGATGTGTGAGCTGCTGAATGTTGTTAGCCGTCTTCTGCTTCCAGGTGGAGCTCAGTCTGGATCTCTGCTGCAGTTTCTGTGTCTCTTAATAAAAGCTAACAGAGTGACAAAGACTGGGACCAGAGGAGACTTCCTTTCCACAACTCTGATGTCAATTCATTTGTTTTCATGTGTCATCCTCAAACGAAGGCAGCTGTGAATGTAACGACCTGCGGTAACCTTTGGGAAAGTGCTGTAGCTGCTTGGTGCAGGTTCTTCTGCCCCCCCCCCCCCCCCCCCAAACGTTTGTCTTAATGCTCCCGTTTCCACAGTAACCGTGATGTCACTGAGCAGCTACAACACTTTTCCACCTGTTACCTCCCAACTCTTCACCATCCATTTATTTATTTACATATGTGATAATCAGCTGTCACCTGTCTGACCCTCTCCTGTCCTGACAGGTACTGAACATGGAGACGTCCACCAGGTAAACATGATTGACAGTTTATTTTATCTCCGCCTGTGGGTTTAAGCTGTGGTTCGTGTGTTTTGCTGCAGGGTCGGAGTTCCTGCTGCCCGTCAGAGGATTCTTCTGTCTGCTGTGTAAAGAGTTTTACGGAGACGCCATCTGTGCAGAAGAGCACGTCACCACGCACGCTCACAACGAGAAGTACAAGGTATTTGATGTGGCGATGAAGAACCAACACAAACACACAAAGATTTAACACACCACCACCTGCGGCCAGGTGAAGGAGGTGTTATAGGGGCAGTTGACCCAAATTACCAAAGGAAAAAACATATTTCTCCAGTTTGATAGTTTTTGTTTTGTCCAGGTTTCAGCCTCCATCCAAGTACAATGGAAATAAAAAAGATTTAGCTTTAAATAAAGACAAAACTAAACAGCAGTGTGTGTTGAAGAAACTATCAAAGATCCAAATAAAGATGAACGTTGCCTCTGTGACATCACCCACAGGTTTCTGAAGCTCAGAGTGAGCTGATCCACCGTCACCATCTTGGCAGTGTCTGACTCCGTCCCTAACTCACAGCTAATCCAAATATGATCAAAAAGGAGGGGCACCTGCCCACCTGTCACCCACCTGTTACTTAAAGAAGCCATGCCCACAATCCTCCATAACTTTAGTCCTTAATAAAATGTAAACAGGTGAGTTATATAAAGGTGTCATGAAGGAGGAAATTAGCTCTAGAGACCAAAACAGTTTTTGTACCAGGCTGTAAACATGTTTATTTCTGCTGTAAAGTTGGACATTTAAGATTTTAATTACTACTATATTATTGCGGGCGGGCCACCAGTTGATGGAGACAGAATGTGGTGAAGTTAGAGCTGTCCACCTTGCTGCGTTCACGTCATCAGGGAACTCTAGACTTTTGAGCGACTGGAGAGTTTGTGTGTTAGGGTTCAGATACTGCGCAAAGACAATATAGTATGTCCATTAACTTTGGGTTTAATAGACAGGTTTCCTGTTTAGAAACGACTGAGGACGGGTGTGCAGAAGTGGGATAGAGAACATATTTCCACTATCTCGTTTTAGATTTAGGTAGAAAGCAGACCCCAACCAGTACTGGACTTCTGACACCAATACTAATATTAATATTTGTGTTTTTTAAAAAATGGTGACACATGTATTTTACACTGTAATATGACCCCAAACATCTTTTACTTTTCTTTTCTTTTACTGTTGCTGTTATGTCTTTTAGAGGCTCAGCTTTAATTGGAAGAGTTTGTATGTCAGGCTGTTCATATATTTTCTTAATGGTTTCTTGTCTCTCTGTTTTGATGCCACATTCACCAGAAACAAATGTACGAGAATCCACTGTATGAACAGAGGAGGAACCTCGACCGTCAGGCAGGACTGTCTTCAGAGACGAGCGGCAAGAAACGCAAACACGAAGACGACGAGAAAGGCAGCAAAGACAAGGATGAAAAGAGCAAACACAAAAAGGAGAAAAAGGACAAGGAGAAAAAGAAGGAAGATGATGATGCTTCTCAGAAAGAGGAGAAGTCTAAAGTTAAAAAGGAGGATGGGGAGGAAAGGCTGAAGCATAGCAAGATGGGGGAGGATAGTAAAAGTGTCAAAAGCATGGAAGAGGAGCGACCTTCTTACAGCAAGAAAGATGAGGATGAAAATTGTAAATACAGCAAAAAGGATGATAAGTACCGCTACAGTAAAGAGGAAGAAGAGAGGGGTGACCGATACAAATACAACAGAGACGAGGAGTATCGGTACCGATATCGCAGAGATGATGATGACAGATATGATGACCGCCCTAAATATGGCCCAAGAAATGATGAGGACAAGTATAAATACGGTAAACATTCAGAATTCAGATCCAAATATGACAGAGAACGAGATGAAGGGAAACCTAAGGCTGAGAGGGAAGGTTTTAAAAAGCCTGACCCAGGCAAACCAACAGGGAAACCAGAGGTCATTAAGCCTGAACCTCCGCCCAAGCCCTATGACCCTCCCAAAGTCCTTTGTGGACCCAGTCCGGCCATGAGGGCCAAGCTCCGCAAACAGAGCCTGGAAGCCGGAAAGCCAGTTCCTGCGCTGCCGACCACTTCATTTGGAAAGTTCACGTGGAAGAAGAAGGAGAACATGTTGGCGAAGGTGGCTGAGAAAGTGGCCGCTGAGTTCATCAAGGAAGACGAAGCCGCTGCAAGCCAGCAGCAGCCAGTCTCTGTGGAGGATTCTTTTGCAAAGTCAATGGCTGTTGCTAAGGAGATCGCCCATAAACTGGGGGGCCAGCACAACATGCCTCCTTCTCCCTGGGTGTCCAATGGTGCCAACCGGGGAAGGATCAGGCCCAATCTCCCAGCACCTGCTGCAGTCCTGAGGAAAACAACCATGATGGGTAAACCTGCGCCTCTGAATACCTTCCTCTCTATCAGACCCCAAAACACAAGTTTAATATCCCCAACGCTTTCTGACGGTCTCACAAAGGCTCTAAATGCTCAGAACGCACTGCTGGAAACAAAACCTGTGCCTCCAGTTGGTGGACCCGAACCGTGTGAGGCTATGCCTACCCCGGCAGTGTCTAGACCAGGGCCTTCAGAGGCTAAACCTCCACCGCTGGCATCTATACCTGCACCATTTGAAGTGAAACCTTCGCCACCAATGTCTAGACCAGAGCCATTTGAGGCTAAACCTCCACCGCCAGTGTCTAGACTTGCACCATTTGAGGTTAAACCTGCTCCTCCGGTGTCTAGACCAGAGCCATTTCAGGCCAAACCTCCACCACCAGTGTCCAGACTTGCACCAATAGATGTTAAACCTGCACCACCAGTTTCAAAACCAGCCTCAGATGAGGTAAAGCCTATACCATCTGAGGCTAAGCCTGCAGCCTCAGAAGGAAAACCTCCGCCATCTGTGGCTAAACCCACACAACCAGCAATGATAAAGATAGTGTCTGATGTTGCAGCTCCTGGCGTCCCGGAGAGTGAGCAGACCCGTACAGTGTTTGTCAAACCTCCCCCTTTCATGAACATGAGTGAGGGAGCTCAGAAGTCTGAGAAACTAAAGAGTAACCTGGCTGCGGCCAAAGCCCAGGAATTATTCGGCATCTTCTACAGCAGCACAAGCCAGTCAGGTTCCTCTTCAATCACCAAACCAGCAACAGACTCCAGTAGTAGTTCCAATAAAAGTACACCTCCAGCCCCGCAAGCACCAAAACCCCAACTTCACCCTCCAGTCCAAACCCAAACCCAATCCCAACCTCCAACTCAGGTCCACACAGCTCCACAACCACAACCACAACCACAACCAGACTCAAAGAGTCCCCCATCAACTCCACAATCCCATTCAGAAATTCAAATAGCTTCAGTTTGGTCCATGCAGTCTACCCCAGCTCCAACCCCTGAAACGACTTCACAGACAGTTCAACCAAAACTGACTCCGCAAGCTCAGTCAGCGGTTCAGAGTGAACCCCAAAACCAGTCCTCGACTTCTAAATCGGAATCCCATATCACCCCACAAACTGAGCCAGAACCAACACCTGAAACTCAGTGCCAGCCCAAACTTCCTCTCCAAATCCAAACAGAGCCACAATCCAAACCCCAACCAGACCAGGGCACTCAGTCTCATCTTGACCCAGCTCCGGAACCTGAACCCAAACCGGGCCCCAAAACAAGAGGCAAGACAACTCCAACAAAGAAAGCATCCCCTGCTGCCCGCCCTGTCCGACAAACTCGATCCCAAACCAGATACCAGACCCGGCGGCAGCAGCAGCAACAGCAGAACCAGTCGGAGCCAGAATCTGACATGACTTCAGGGGATTCTGAATCAGCAGCTTCAGATCCAAAGGGACTAGACACGTCAGACCCTGGTTCTGGGTCACTGCAAGAAGAGGGGGGCTCTCAGGAGATGGAGATCACCCCTGAAACGCTGGGCCTCCCCCCTGACATGACCTCTCTGGACTTTGAGTACGATTTTAACTTTGAGTAGGAGCTGACCCGACTGTGTGGCGGGAAGGCAGCTGGAAAAGGGCGAGAGAGAGACTCGCGCTGACAGACTTGAGACTTTTAAAAACACTGACCTTCACCTGTTCAAAAGACCAGGCTGACGTTTTCTGAAACCCTCGTCTTCAGAGTCGGATCTTACAGACGGATAAAGGTTTCATCTCTCTTGATCCAGCACAGAAACAGGTCCTGGATCTGTTCAGCCTCCTTTTACAGGATCAGGCTGGTGGTGTTATTTTATCTTTTCAGTATCATCAGCAAATTCCTGATGATAAAAACCCAACACTTAATTTATCCTGCTAACAAGTATTATCTGTGATGTAGTTGAATAATTGATCAACAGAAAACTGATTTTTCAAGCAGAAATGTTAAATATTTTCTGCTTGTGTTTCTTTTTTCTTGTATAATAGATAATGTAATATATTTTGGTTTTGGACTGTTGAAGAATTTAAAGATGTCAAATTGGATTTTGGGGAACCGTTGCAGTCCTTCTACACAGGAGCCTGTTTGGTTGTTTTACTGTCGGTAGCTGATTTATTCCTCATAAACTGGTGCAAAGACAGAAGACTGAAACCAAACATGTTCTTATAATCAGTTTGTTTGTCTGAGTCAATCAGGTTCTTCACAGTAAACTAAATCATAATGACAGAATAACTCATCCAGAGCAACAGTTTGCTTCTTAGCTGTATTTCATGGCTTTTGGACAGTGGAGCTCTGGCAGGGAGGCAAAGGCTACTGGCACTATATGGTCATAAATATGTGGACACATCTGTCCCATACTTGTGTTCCTTTAGTTTAGTGGTTCCAAGATAAATGGAAGGCAGGGATTCCTGAGAGGTCTGGACTGGAAGGGTTGGAAGACATTTAGTCATGTAGGAAATTAGAAAAATATGAACTCCTATACACAGAGTTCGGTTTATTTTCCAGACTTTTCTCTTAAACTTTGCTTTTCCTTTTTTATCTTTTGGGCATCTTGAACTGATTCAAATGAAACAATCTGAGGAGAAAGTCACTGTTTCATCAAACTGCTCAAAACAAACAGACAAGTTAAAGAAAAAAGGGAACCACTGATCTAAAGCTTCTTGAGACAATGATCAGAACAAGAAAAAACACTTGCTACATAAAATTAAATGTATTTTTCAGACATTCCTCTAAATGTTAATTACAGGATAGTCTTTCCTCTTTAAAGTTACTCAAATAATCACTGTATGTATGTTGAGTGGGTTATAATCCATAAACAGAAGGAACCTTTGCTTCATTATCACAAGCCAGAAGGTTTGGGAACCACCCTTTGTTCCAATGAAGTGAAATCTTAATGAAACATTAGGAGATATCATCTTCAGGTATGATGAAGGCGGTAGTGTTCTGCTCCTCCTATTAGCAGGATGAATTCAGTGTTGGTTTTTGCTCTTCAGGGGAATTCTTGTTCATAAAAACAACAGAAACTAACTGAGATGAAACTGATCTGTTGTTGTCTGGCTCTGGAGGACAGGGTTTCCTAAAATGTGGGACTGCTCCTTGTAAAGCTCACAGTGCTGTCTCTGTCACGATTTCACAGATCAATCTCCTCCTGAAGGTAACGTACTGTAAACCGTTGGTAGTTCCTCTTGTTGTCTGTTGGAGTTTAGACTCACTCAGTTTTCCTGTGTAGACCAATGACACATTCGCACAGTTCAGCCGGTGAAATGAAACTCGTAGCGTGGACCAATAAAGAGCTCGGGTGGTTTCAGACCGGCAGCAGTGTTCACATGTTGACTGAAGATCCAGGATCCGGTTCCTATGATTCTGCGTCAGGTTTTCTCCCCTTGTTTGTGTTGGAGGCACTGATCTGAGGTCAGTGTCTCTGGGTCAGAATAGAATCAAACTGCTCGACTTGTAAAATCTGTTGCTTTACGTAAAGTTTTAATAAAAGTTAGTGGAGAAAAAACAGGCAGAAGGTCTGTGTCGTGATTATTCACAGAATATTCAGCAGTGACTGAAGGACGGAGGATCATGGATCAACCCGATTTTTACTAAACATTAATTTAGTTAATTCAGAAAACGTTATGTCTTTTAAGACCACGTTTCCTCTCATGAAGAGGTTTACATCGTTTACTGCATGTTCACAAGAGACTGGGTCTATTCTAAAACCTCAAACGTGGAATAACTACATGCTTGTATTGTTTTTTTACATTTCCAACCATGTTTTACAGCAGCCGAGGAAGAATCAACCAGGACAAAAGGTAAAAATAAAATATATGAAATGTTAAGTCCAAAGTTTGAAAAATATTCAGACTTCAAGTCAAAACTACGAAAGACTTTGTTTTAATTTTGATGGTTTGTCATAAAGTCATTTTTACTTAGGTGAGAATTTTTATTTGGTCATTTGACGTTTCATCAATGTTTTTTTTCCTGACGGGCTCCTGTAGTTCACTGATTTGACTGATACCCCTCACCCTCCAAATTAAAAGAGAGGTTGGTATTTCTAAAGATTCTCATAATGACATTAGTGTCTGTGCTGATCAATTGGATGAGTCAGAGAAAATGAAAATATCTGTTGTTTGGCCGCTTTGTGGGAAAATGACACTTTTTGTAGATTTTTCCCCAGATGTGGCCAAACTTTGTTCACACCTGTACATGAAGAAGGAAACTCAATAACTTAGTAACTTACTAACATCGTACTTAGATAATTTAGTATTTTAACAACGGTCAATTGTTCCCCAATCGACCAGGTTTCCTCCATCAGTTTATGTTCGCCTTGTTTTCAGGTGGACTCGGTCTCAGCAGATGTTTGTGAATGAGTCTTGTAGTTCTCTGAGGCAGGAGGTCGTTTCCTCTGCCGTGATTCCCTCCGTGAGACGTTGTAGGTCAGACATGAAACTGGGTGACAGTAAATCTGATATTGTTAATACAAATCTAGCTCTAGATGTCTCTTGTTTTACATCCACCAGTTGTAGAAAGGTGTTTGTTCTGTCCAGGTTTCAGGAACCTGAATGAACCGTCTGTTAGTCCCGTTGGTTCAGATTGAAGGTGTCGCCCTCATCTCATTATCTTAATACAGATTGTCTGCGTCCGTGTGTTCAGGCAATTTCTTCTCTAACTTCAACAGTCGATCATTTGGTTCGACAGTCGACGGCGTCATTGACGAGTCTCCTGCAGAGAAGGTAAGAGACCAGTTTCTATAAACATCAGTGAGGATGAAAACGGTCAGATACTCAGTGAAAATGTCACATGAATCTAGATTTACATAAATATTTAGTTTTATTTTTTAATTTTCTTACTGTATGTTATTGTTCTTGTACAGCTTAGTGGGAACAAACTGTACAAAATGTTTTTGAAGAAAAATGTGTTTTGGTATTTTCCACTGAACGAGAGGGGGGGGGGCAGGACTGTGTTACACATTGTGTTGATAATGTAATTGTCCATATAGACACAGAGACTTGTTGAAATTGTTTAACAGAAGAACCCAGCGATGTGACTCATTAAATTATTTGTGAAGGAAGAAACACTGAAGATCTTTTTTGTAAGAGATGATCCAAACAAATAAAGTTGGATTAAACAGAACATTGGTCTGTTGTGATGTGTTTTTATGTTTCTAAGTAAAAACTGGTTCTGATTTTGAGGTGAAGTCAGAACTGTAGCAGCCTTTCAGTCTCCGCTGAGGGTTTAGAACCAAGGTGCTGTGATACACCTGCCTGTCAGGAGAGGGAATCAAACCAGCGACTCTTAAGGGAAAACATCAGTTCTTATAAAACATGGTTTGAAACTACAGTAGAACATTTGATGTAATTCACTGATTTAATTCAGGCTCTGTCCACAGCACTGAGCTGATTCTGACCACCAGGTGGCGCCACAGTGATAAATAACGAGAGGAGGACAGGTGCCGTTTCATTTAAATAAAATTAAATACAATTTAATGTGTAGTGAAACTGAACTGAAACCAGTTTGGATACATGATGTAGATTTAAATTATTTTTCTGTTTAAAGTTTCTTAACATTTAAATCAAATATATATTATTATTATAAAAACAGTGATGACTAATTCTGATTCTCATCATGTTAATAAAATGAAGTGTTTTCATTCTACATCAGGAATCATTAAAGTGAAGTTGTGGTTATGTGATAGAGGAGCTGTTCACTGAGATGAGATCAAACTTCTCTGATCCTGAGGAGGGAAATTCAGCATCACAACCGCACAAGAATATGACACCAGGAAAACAAAGAATATCTATAATGAATAAATAAATCACATCAGAGAAGTGAACACGTTACTTTAGATCATATGTGTGAAACTCACAGCGCAGTTTCCAGCCTTTGATTCCAGATCACAGTGACAGAATATATCTGGAAAAGATTACATGACTATATATAATTTATATCTAAATGTGTGTGTAAGTGGAGCCTGACATCTTTAACAGGTGAGAGGTGAGCGCTGTTTATCCATCAGAGTAAATCTACCTGAACTTTCCCCTGGACAAAGTCAATCATAAACCTTGGCAGAATAGAGTTATATTAGAAAAAATGATATACTAATTAATATCTTCATAATGAAGAGTGAGAATGAGGCTTAAGTCCTGAGGTGTTTTTCTTTGACAAACTTAACTAAAGGTCTGCTTACTAGCATTTTTCAGAGGTTTCAGCAGCTTCTCGTTGTCTTCTTTAGTGGCTTCTAGACTTATGTGAAACTGCAGTTTCCAACATCAAGGATGAACTTTGTGCTCAATGAAACTTTATTTACTTGAAGTGTCAGTCAGGTTTTATTTTTATTTAAACTGGGTCACTTATTAGGGGATGCTCTTAATTTATTTTGCCTTATTAATTACTTTTTTCCCTCTTATTTACTGTCTTTGGGGGGAGTGGGCTGCCTTCCTGGTCCTGATGCCACCTGTACTCAGGTGTGGATGCACTGTGTGGTTCTGTGTTGAAAACAGCCCTAACCGGAGGAAATGGTGATAGTTTTCTCTGCGGTCACAGAGCTGGGTATCATCAGGTTGAAGGTGTTGTGTTGCTGGGGAAGACTGGAGTCCTGCCTCACCCTGAGCACCAAACTCACAGACAGCCCATCAGAAAAATCCCTACACGCGTCGCTAGGCAGATCTGCGCCTCGCTGGCCAATCAGATCACTCGAGTCGGGAACGGGCACAGGCAGCGGAGATAGACCGAGTGACAGCGTCTGAGTCCCGGGGAAGAGCATCACGGAGGCTCCGTGAAAAACACCCTGACACACAGTCAAGATGCCGAACAAAACCAAGAAGGAAAAGGTGAGTCAGCGGGTACATTACCACCACACGACCCGTTTTACGCGGTAATATAACCGGGTGGCCGTGAAGCGGTCGTTAATTCGGCCGGTTCAGACTTCAGGCGTTCTGTTTTACCGAGCAGCGGCGGGCTAACCTGCTAAGGCCCCGCTAGCAGAGGACGGCTAAGCTAGCCGCTAGCTGCGGAGTTGCTAGCCGCATTAAAAGTCTGTGTCCCCGGTTGTCGCCTCGGTGTCCGCCGCTCACGCGCTTTGTTCGGTTCAAACTCCGCATTAGCGACCGTGTCCAGCTGTTAGACTCTTGAGGCGGGGTGTCACCCGACCGGTAGCTAGCGGATGAAACGCTGCTGCCACCGGAGCTCCGGGGAGGAACCGCTGCCTGCTCCGTTAAATTATTCATTTGGAAGAAAACAGGCAGGGCTCGGTGTAAAAGTGTCTGTGCGGACTGTGACTCATCCAGGCATGAGAGGGAGCAGGGTACAGCTCCTGCAAAGGAAGCATCTGATGACCTGAGACAGAACAGGAACAAGTCCAGGTCCAGGTCCTGGTCCTGGTCCTGGTTCTGGTTCACTCAGGAACCTCTGCAGGATCAGGACTCTGTGTCAGGGTTTCTACTGGACCCTGATTCATTAAAAAAAGCCTGAGAAAGTTGTTTCGTTCACAAAAGTCTGGCTGCAGGTTTTAATCTCCAGTCTCAGACATTTAACCTGCTGCTGTTTTTAACTGTTTAATCCATTTTCTGCTGCTGATCTGGGACCAGGTCACATTCATTACATTAATTATATCATCAGGAAATATTGTGACAAACTGCTGAAAACACGTGATGTAATAATTGGAGGTTATATCCTCCCTGCTGCTTTTCTATCGTGTTATTACAGTCTGAGGTTTAAAAGGTCTTAAAAAGCACAAACGCTTCATTCTGAATATTTGATCATAACGAGAACATTTGTATTTAACAGTCGATTTTAGTTCATTAGAACAAACCACTTCTCTCTTTATGACAAACTGTAGCAGAGACGATCAGTTCATGAATCGATTAATTGGCAAATAACTGATTTAATTGTTTGAGTCATTTCTGAGGAGTCACAGATTTCATGTGTCGTCATGGTAACTGAATCTCTTTGAAGATGTCACCTTCAGCTCTGAGATGTTTAAATTAATCCCAGACATTATTGGTGGATTAATTGATCATGAGAACATTGATTATTTTACAAACCATCAGTTTTTAGTTTGATCGTCCTGGTTCTGAGTCCGACCAACATCCAAAATAAAAACCTGATGGACTCACCTCAGACTGAGGATTAAAAAGCAGGCAACTCCCCGGGGACCCCATGCCCCCAGCTCTACTCAATATTATGTCTGTGTACATTATTTGATTAATCAATAATTAGTTATAGATTTGTTCCACTGATCCTCCACCTCCTGGATCAGAATCTGGTTTTAGTTTGATCAAACTTTCGTCAGCTCATTTTATTCCATCACAGGAGCCTGCGAAGCAGCTACCAGCAGGTATTTTCTTTATCAGTACACCTGATGGATATTTTCTTCATTAATCGATTGATTGATCAGTGAATAAAATGTCAGAAAACGGTGAGAAATGCCTCATTGATCCCTGAAACTCAAATGAACAGATTCAGATTCTGTCTGAGCAACAGGCAAAAACACAGATGTCGAGTTCAGTCAGAAAAAAAAAGAGTAAATATTCTGAATATCTCTGAGTTTTTTATACAGTTGGTGGGAAAATAAATATTTACATACAAATCCTCCGACTGCAGGAAAATATAAAACACATTTAAAAACATCAGCGGGAAAGTCTGACAGATAAACCTTTAATCGACCAAAGGATTGATTAATTGGGAAAAAATCAGCAACCATGAAATTAGTGCTGCAACAATTGATCGATTGGTAATTGAATAATCGTTGGTTGGACAGTTGGTAAATCCTCCCACTGCAGGAAATTACAAAGACTTTTCCATTAATCAATTAATGGAGAAAATAATCAGCAGATTAGTATTATTTTTAGTTGCAGTGCTGCCTGAAATATCCACCAGTTTAAATATGGAAAAATAACAGCTGATTTATTTTTGTATTAGATGTTATTTCTGCTTTTATTTGTGTGTCAACAGGAAACGACCAAATCTGCCAAAAGCAGCACGAAGAACAGCAACAGCAGCGGCGGGAAAGATGCCGCCACAGAGAACTCAGACGAGGTGAGAGAGGAACACATGATGATCAGTGTCACATGTTCACACACACACACACACACACACACACACACACACACACACACACACACACAAAACACTGCAGGGCACAGCGAGACAGAGCTGCTGCTGTTCACACACTCACTCATAACACACACACTCTGAGTGGCCGGGACGTCCCGAGACTCAGCACAGAGTCCTCTATAACACACGCGCACGCACGCACACACACACACACACACACACACACACACACACACACACACACACACACTAGGTACTGGAAATAAAAGCTGTGGTTGAATGAACCTCATTATATAAGGTATAAAAAAAGGAAACCTTTTCAGAATAAATGTCACTGATAGAAACAGTTTAGTTTATAGTTAATAACTGGACGTATCACAGTCAAAGTCTCCTGTCAGTCACCTTTTATTTTACAGCTCTGTTGTTTCCTGAGAGCAGGAACACGCCGGCTGTGGAACGTCTTGGTTTTCATTCTGGCGTCCAGGTGAACAAGTCAGAGTGACACACTGCGTCTCTCGCCTTGCAGCAGAAACACACCTGTTGATGTCATAGTGACATCACACCAGCAACATCACATCAAACTGACTGAAACAGTGACTGATGTGAGATTAGAGTGTCTGTTCACTGGGTTCATGGTCCTGATGGGGGCAGTTCTGGTCCTGATGGGGGTAGTTCTGGTCCTGATGGGGGTAGTCCTGGTCCTGATGGGGGCAGTTCTGGTCCTGATGGGGGCAGTTCTGGTCCTGATGGGGGTAGTCCTGGTCCTGATTGGGGCAGTTCTGGTCCTGATGGGGGCAGTCCTGGTCCTGATTGGGGCAGTCCTGGTCCTGATGGGGGTAGTCCTGGTCCTGATTGGGGCAGTCCTGGTCCTGATGGGGGCAGTTCTGGTCCTGATTGGGGCAGTTCTGGTCCTGATGGGGGTAGTCCTGGTCCTGATGGGGGCAGTTCTGGTCCTGATGGGGGTAGTCCTGGTCCTGATGGGGTTAGTCCTGGTCGTGATGGGGGCAGTCCTGGTCCTGATTGGGGCAGTCCTGGTCCTGATGGGGGCAGTCCTGGTCCTGATTGGGGCAGTCCTGGTCCTGATGGGGGCAGTTCTGGTCCTGATGGGGGCGGTTTGTGTCAAACTGTGCTCTAATGTTCCACACACTGTTAATGAGGAGCAGGTGATCGGGTTCAGGTGTAGTTTACCTGCTGATGGAGCGTTACAGGTGGGGTCAAAGGTCACAGACCTGAAGTGAAGGACCAGGACCAGAACTCAGACCTGGACTGGACCACAGTGATGGACAGGTGTGATGCAGAGTTCGTGTTACCTGTTAGAGGGTTGTTTAGGTCAGTCAACAGACAGATGTTTGCAGATGTTTAGTTCTTATGAATTGAGTGACGACATGAGGCCTTTCTGCTGCTTACCTGTGTCATGTGACTGTCACAGCTCAGGTCTGTCTGCACCTGAGTCTGTGGTGGTGAACACGCAGCTCCCTCTCTCTCACTGAGCTGCTGCAGGGTTTTTAAATGACAGCAGCCAAACTGAAAATAGCTCTTATTGATAGATGTTCACCCTGCTGACCCCCCCCCCCCCCCCCCCCAACCCCCCGGGGTCCCTGTTCAATAGCTCACTGCTGTGGTTCAGTTCAGTTCAGTGGAGTCTGACTGAGAGCTGACCCTTGATGCTGATATCTGAGAGTTAATCATAAATTCAACTTAAACATTTTATTTGTTGCATAAAGAACGAAGGTGTTTGTTCATGTCACATTGAGGCTCAGGTGATTCACCTGCAGCTGTTTTTATCCTCTGTCAGTTTCTCACTTCTTCTGCTGTTCTCTGTTTTAAAGCTGCAGCTGATGATCATCTTCATTATTGATTTAAACGAGCAAATTAAAAACATCATCTCTGCTTTTTTTTAAGTATATTTTTATGCCTTTATTTGATAGCACAGTAGAGAGAGAGGAGATGGGGAGGCAGCGGGGGCCGACTGCAGCGAGGACTGTGGCCTCTACACATGGGGCGCCTGCTTAGACCACGACGCCCCCATCTCGGCTTTTTCAAGGATAAAATGAATAATGGATCAATTAAGAAAATAACCTGAATGTTGAATTCAAATCAGGAAATCATCACATTTATTTTGTTTATTTTCTGTTGATTGACCGATCGATTAATCTTTAAATAATTATCTGAGTCTGAGTTTCAGGCTGCTGACTCGTCAGGAGCTTCATGTTCCACACTAACCACAGTCACAGTGTTATAATGGAGGCTCAGTGTCTTTAACGCTCTAAATCAGATCTCCTGTCTGTTAGTGATCAGCTGATATGCTGTGTGTGTGTGTGTGTGTGTGTGTGTGTGTGTGTAGTACATCAGCTACAGCAGTAACACACAGCACAGCTGGTTAGACACAGTGAACATGTCAGACTCTCATTCATCATCTGGAAACATCTGACCTCAAACCTCCGAGAGCCGTGTTTTAGTTAGAACCAGACTGAAACTGCTCTGATAAAAGTTTCTATTTCTGTTTTCTCACTTTTCTTTGGCCAAATATAAAATAAACAGCTGATCATGAAGATGGAAACAATCCTGACAAACACTCCCAGGATGCATCACTGAGGGGAAGTTTAACAACACTCTCCTGTTCTAACTTTAAACCTGTGTGTGTGTGTGTGTGTGTGTGTGTGTGTGTGTGTGTGTGTGTGTGTGTGTGTGTGTGTGTGTGTGTGTGTGTGTGTGGTTTCAGTCCCAGCAGCAGCAGAGTGGCAGTAAGCGTCCCAGTAACAGCACCCCCCCTCCCACTCAGCTCAACAAGATCAAATACTCCGGAGGTCCTCAGCTGGTGAAGAAGGAGCGGCGCCAGAGCTCGTCCCGCTTCAGCCTGACCAAGAACAGGGAGCTGCAGAAGCTGCCTGCGCTCAAAGGTAATCTGAACCTGACCTAAACCCAACACTAATCTAAACCTGACTCAACACTAACATTAACCTAACCTAAACCATATCTAAACCTGGCTCAAACCTGATCTAAACCTGGCTCAAACCTGACCTGAACCTGACTCAAACCTGACATGAACCTGACATAAACCCAACACTAATTAAAACCTGACTCAAACCTGATCTAAACCTGACATAAACCTGACCTAAACCATATCTAAACCTGATCTAAACCTGACCTGAACCTAACCTAAACCATATCTAAACCTGACTCAAACCTGATCTAAACCTGGCTCAAACCTGACCTGAACCTGACTCAAACCTGACATGAACCATATCTAAACCTGATCTAAACCTGACCTGAACCTAACCTGAACCATATCTAAACCTGGCTCAAACCTGATCTAAACCTGACTCAAACCTGACATGAACCTGACTCAAACCTGACATGAACCCAACACTAATCTAAACCTGACTCAAACCTGATCTAAACCTGACATAAACCCAACACTAATCTAAACCTGACTCAACACTAACCTTAACCTAACCTAAACCATATCTAAACCTGACTCAAACCTGACATGAACCTGACACTAACCTAAACCTGACCCAGCCCCGCCCTCGGTCAAACAGACACACACCTGTAGCTCTTTATAGGAGGGAGATGGAGACAGAGCTGAAACCTGTTTTTTTAGAGTCCCGCCCTCACACCCTGTGCGATGTGATTGGCTGAGGGCTACATGCCCACTGCCCAAAGGTTCACACGCTGTATCTTTTAAGGATGTGGTCCATGAAGTCTGAAACATGAGACGATCTGGTCTTTAAATCCTCGGCTGCTGTTTTATTTGTGAGTCCGCCTCATTCGCTCTTGTGACTCATCGCTGGCGTGCAGTACATTTTAGGATGGTTAGGGCTGTGAAGGATCCACTCGTTGGCGCTGCCGTTGCCAGGGAAACGAAGGACGCATTTGAAGGAGCCTTAGAAACGGGACAGCCTTGTGACGCAGTCTGTGAATCTCACTCTCTGTACACTGTGTGTGTGTGTGTGTGTGTGTGTGTGTGTGTGTGTGTGTGAGTGTGTGTGTGTGTATGGACAGAGCTGGTTTCCATAGTGATATCAGTGTTTCAGGTGTGTGATCACAGCATGACTCAGCAGTCTGGAGGCCTGTAGGACCTGACTGTCCTCTCACAGTCTGAATAAAGACATATTTAAATATTGATTATTGATTATCGGAGTAGTTTAAAGTTCAGGAGGTTGTTCGATTCTCTGTCGTTTCTCAAACAGATTTTAAGGCTTTTATTGTCATTGTACGTTTTTTACATCATCAGCAACAAGAAACTGAAGAAGAGAGAAAATCATAACGAGATTCAGGATCATGACGAAGATGAATCCGTCAAATAATGTTAAAACGTGTGAAATCTGAATAAGACCTCACTTCAAAGGATTCAATCCAACCTCAACACCCCTCCCCCAACAATTCAGTCATTCATGTATTTATATTATTAATTATGATATTATATAAATGTGTTATTTACTTCATTTTTATTTATTCTACTTCCGTTTGTCCATTCTGGGCTCCTGTAGAAACTGTGATCAGGAAGCAGCTGTTTGTTCTGACTGGAGATCAGTGGATTACAGATGTGGACAACTGAATTGTTGCCATGGTGATGTTGCTTCTTATGATGTAATCAGATGCTTCCAGAAAGCAGAGACCTCTAAACACGTGGTGACGATGCAGATGAGTGTGAGTTCATCAGTGAGTGTTCAGTTTATTAGGAACACCTGCTCAAACTGATCTGATGAAGTTCAATCAGTCTCCATGTTAATCACTGCTCATCAAGTTCAGTTTCTTCCAGAGAAGAAGAGGAACAGAGGTTTGTTCAGAGAGGCCACCTGTCTTCTTCTGTGTTGTTGATTGACCCCCTCCCTCCCTCCCTCCTGTTGCCCCTCTCAGATGCCCCTCCGGTGGACCGCGAGGAGCTGTTTGTGCAGAAGCTGCGTCAGTGCTGCGTGCTGTTCGACTTCGTCAGCGACCCACTCAGCGACCTCAAGTACAAGGAGGTGAAGAGGGCGGGGCTCAACGAGATGGTCGAGTACATCACACACAACAGTGACGTGGTGACCGAGTCCATCTACCCCGAGGCCGTCATCATGGTGAGAGGAAACAAACCAGGACCACAGACTTTAAACCCTAACACGTCCTCACAAACATCAGACCGCAGCACCACACACACTCGGAGGCAGCAGCTTGTGTAGTAACATTTGTGTGTTTGTTCAGTTTTCAGTGAACTTGTTTCGGACTCTTCCTCCGTCCTCCAACCCGACCGGAGCCGAGTTTGATCCTGAGGAGGACGAACCGACGCTGGAGGCCGCCTGGCCTCACCTGCAGGTGACGTCACTCACAGTTATTCGTCTTTAACGTGTGTGTTTCCATGTCATCATGTGTTGTTGTTTTTCCAGACACCAACATGTTTTCTTGTGTTTGTTGTTTGTCTCCACAGCTGGTGTACGAGTTCTTCCTTCGCTTCCTGGAGTCTCCAGACTTCCAGCCAAACATCGCAAAAAAATATATCGACCAAAAGTTTGTACTGTCGGTAAGACCTCACCTGTGAAGCTTCACCAGGTAAAGATGTTGAGACGTTGTGATGAAATCTGACTCTGGGTTTAATGACTGTGTTAAAGCTGCTGGAGCTGTTCGACAGCGAGGACCCCAGAGAGAGAGACTTCCTCAAGACCATCCTGCACCGGATCTACGGCAAGTTCCTCGGCCTCCGAGCCTACATCCGCCGCCAGATCAACAACATCTTCTACAGGTCAGAACCTGGTCAGCACAGACACACGGAGACCCACAAACACCAGCTACAGTCACAAACACACCGAAAACTCCCAATACACAGAACCAGCAGAGCTCACAGCATCGTGGTCGTAGTCAGTCCCACATGGAGCTAAATGCAGGACAAACTGCAGGATGCACCTGAGATACTGGGCATGTAGTTGGGTGTCAAATCAATCACTTTTCATACAGGTTAGTGCAGCTCAAAGAGCTTCACAGACTGAGGAGCTAAAAGAAAAAGGACAAATCATGTAAGAAAGCTGAGAATGAGACACGTGTCCTGGACTGTGATTTAAAGAATCAGAAGTAAACAAACAACAAACACGGAGATCAAAGTCACCGACCGTCAGAAAAGGTCTGAATAAAACCAGAGTGAATAGATCGTGTTGGTCGTGATGAAATCCTGATAAAAGATAAAAGACCTTTGTCACTTAGATTCTCCGTCACAGTCCACATGAAGATTACCTTACACACACACACACACACACACACACACACACACACACACACACACTCACACACTCACACACACACACACACACACACACTCACACACACTCACACACACACACACACACACACACTCACACACACACTCACACACACACACACACACACACACACACACACTCACACACTCACACACACACACACACACACACACTCACACACACACTCACACACACACACACACACACTCACACACTCACACACACACACACTCACACACACACACACACACACACTCACACACTCACACACACACACACACACACTCACACACACACACTCACACACACACACTCACACACACACACTCACACACACTCACACACACACACACACACACACACACACCACACACACTCACACACACACACACACACACACACACACACACACACACACACACACTCACACACACACACACAACACACACACACACTCACACACACTCACACACTCACACACACACACACACACACTCACACACACTCACACACTCACACGCACACACGCACACACGCACACACACACTCACACACACACACACACACACACACTCACACACACACACACACACACACACTCACACACACACGTCACCTGGATAAAAACATCTGACTGGTTTTGTTGTTTTGCAGATTTATCTACGAGACAGAACATCATAACGGCATTGCTGAGCTGCTGGAGATACTGGGGAGGTAACACACACACACACACACGCACGCACACACACACACACACACACACACGCACGCACACACACACACGCACATGCACACACACACACACACGCACGCACATGCACACACACACACACACACACACTGTTTCATCTCTCTCTCTCTCTCTCAGTATAATCAACGGCTTCGCTTTACCACTGAAAGAAGAACACAAGATGTTTCTGATCCGAGTTCTTCTGCCGCTCCACAAAGTCAAGTCTCTGAGCGTCTACCACCCACAGGTCAGAGATCAGCCTGTCTGTGACATCACCTGTGACATCACCTGTGACATCACCTGTGACATCATCTGTGACATCATCTGTGAGTGGCAGCACAGTAGGTGTACAGTAACGGTCTCTGTGTCTGTATCCAGCTGGCGTACTGCGTGGTGCAGTTCCTGGAGAAGGACAGCAGTCTGACGGAGCCGGTGAGTCCGCTGCAGACTTCCTCCCTGTTTCCATGACAACGCTATAAAAACTGCTGCTGCTGATGATGACGGGCAGTGTTTTGTTTCCATAGTAACGCACAGAGGGTGGACACATTAACAGAAACACCTGAACAACACACTGATTTGATTTTTACGCATTTATAAACAGTTTTTTCATTTTCAAAATAAAAATCATATTTAAGATTCTTGGATTTTACAAAATAAAATCACCTTGTACAAACAGAAAATAGTAAAGAGCAGCTTTTAGTTTTCACACCTGACATGATGAAATACATGTGTTTATATGTTTTTAACTCTTTCAGGAAACTGAAAACACTGAAGTTTTACTGTGAAATAAAATGTAAAAAGTTTTAGGTTCTGGACTGAAGATATTTTCAAAATAAAGCGTTGAACAGTTTTTGTTTCTCAGTGAAAGTCCAAAGTTCAGTAAAGAGTAAAAACCTGGATCAGATCAGGATTTGATGTGACCCCCCTTTACCTTTAAACCAGCTGCAGTTCTCCTCGGTACACCTGAACACAGTTCCTCAGGTTCTGGACGGGTAGTTTGGAGAACCTGTCTCGGTTCTTCTGTCTCTTCATGTGATCTCATGTGACGCACGAATCGTTGGCTGCAGGAGGAGTTCAGGTGTTGTAGTTTGACTTCCTGTCTGTGTTGTGACCTTCGACCCCCACAGGTGATCATGGGTCTGCTGAAGTTCTGGCCGAAAACTCACAGTCCGAAGGAGGTGATGTTCCTGAACGAGCTGGAGGAGATCCTGGACGTCATCGAGCCGTCGGAGTTCGTCAAAGTCCAGGAGCCGCTCTTCAGACAGCTCGCCAAGTGTGTCTCCAGCCCACACTTCCAGGTACCTGAACCAGAACCTGAACCAGTATGTGAACATCAACCAGAACCAACAGCTGAGCCTAAACCATGAACTGAGCCAGAACCTGAAACAAAACCACAACTAATATCACTGATGCAGCTGAACTAGATAAAGATCTGAACCTGAACTTCAGCCTGAAAACAGAACCAGTATTATATAATCAGAACCCTAACCCAACAACCGAACCCAGAGCCGGAACCAGAACCAGAGCTACAGTCTAATACTGAACAAGAATTAGATCAGAATCTGAACCTGATTTACAATGACCTAACCCTAACCCTGAATGATAAACTGACCCGGAATCAGGTCCAAACCCACATCACAATCAAACAGGAACCACATCCTGAACCAAATCCTGAACCAGAACCAAATCCTTAAACTGAACCAGCTTCACATCCTGAACCACATCATGAAACAGAGCCACATCCACATCCAGAACCAGAACCAGAACCACATCCTGAACCAAATCTCTGATGATGGTGATGATGATGGTGATGATGTTAATGGTGATGAGGGTGATGATGGTGATGATGATGGTGATGATGATGAAGATGAGGGTGATGATGGTGATGGTGGTTATGATGATGGTGATGATGATGAAGATGAGGGTGATGATGGTGGTGATTGTGGTGACGATGGTGATGGTGGTGATGATGGTGATGGTGATGATGGTGATGATGATGGTGATGATGATGGTGATGATGATGAAGATGAGGGTGATGATGGTGGTGATTGTGGTGACGATGGTGATGGTGGTGATGATGGTGATGGTGATGGTGGTGATGATGATGGTGATGATGATGGTGATGGTGATGATGATGAAGATGAGGGTGATGATGGTGGTGATTGTGGTGACGATGGTGATGATGGTGATGGTGATGAGGGTGTTGATGGTGATGATGATGGTGATGATGATGGTGATGGTGATAATGATGGTGATAATGAGGGTGTTGATGGTGATGATGATGATGATGGTGATGATGGTGATAATGATGGTGATGGTGATGATGGTGATGATGATGGTGGTGATGATGGTGATGATGGTGATGGTGGTGATGATGATGATGACGATGATGATGGTGGTGAAGGTGATGATGATGGTGATGATGGTGATGGTGGTGATGATGATGATGACGATGATGATGGTGGTGAAGGTGATGATGATGGTGATGATGGTGATGGTTGTTATGATGGTGATGGTGATGATGGTGATTATGATGATGATGATGGTGATGATGGTGGTGGTGATGATGGTGGTCATGATGATGGTGATGATGATGGTGATGATGGTGATGATGATGATGATGATGGTGATGGTGATGATGATGGTGATGATGAAGGTGTTGTACTTGCAGGTGGCAGAGAGAGCTCTTTATTACTGGAACAACGAATACATCATGAGTCTGATCAGTGATAATGCCGCCAAGATCCTCCCCATCATGTTTCCCGCCCTCTACAAGAACTCCAAGAGCCACTGGAACAAGTAACACACACACACACACACACATACACACACACACACACACACACACACACACACACACACACACACACACACTCACACACACACACACTGTTAAATAAGACCTGCGAATGTGTTTTTGTAAATGTAAGTGTAGTGACAGACTGCTGACCTGTGTGTGTGTGTGTGTGTGTGTGTGTGTGTGTGATGTAATGAATCCCTGCTTTCAGAGCAGCAGCTGTGGGTGGAAACATCAATACTGATCAATAGAGGATCAATACTCCCCTCAATAGCCCGTTTGCTGCTCTGACTCTCACACACTGTGTTACAGACACCAGAGCCAGGCTAGCTGTTTCCATCTGTTTACAGTCTTTATGCTAAGCTAAGCTAACAGGTCATGACATTTAACACTCAGAGAGAGGGAGAATACAAATGTTTTCATTACTGAACCACCTGTGACCCTCATGATGATGTCATGATGATGTCATCACTCACCTGAACATAGTCCTACAGTTGCCTCTCAGTCATGAAGTGAAAGTTCAGGAACATGAATGGACCAGTTAATACAGTTCAGATATTTGACTTCAGGCTGAGGTGATCTGAACCCCCCCCTCTTCTTCCTCCTCTTCCTCCTCTTCTTCCTCCTCTTCCTCCTCTTCTTCCTCTTCTTCCTCCTCTTCTTCCTCCTCCTCCTCCTCAGGACGATCCACGGTCTGATCTACAACGCTCTGAAGCTCTTCATGGAGATGAACCAGAAACTGTTTGATGACTGCACACAGCAGTACAAGGCTGAGAAGCAGAAGTAAAACACAACACACACACACACACACACACACACACACACACACACAATAACACACTGTTGCCGGTCGTCGTCTCAAACCCAAAGTGTTTGTAGGTTTTCTGACAGTCGGAGGCCCAGAGGGTCGAAACATAACAACATTACACTAAACACAGTTATTGTGTTGAATGTCTGCAGAAATAAATAAATGAACAAACAAACAAACAAACAAAGGAGATATATATAATATATATATATATGTGTGTGTGTGTGTATATATAAGTTCTACAAGGTTTTTCTGTTTCCTGCAGAGAGAAATACAAACTGAAGGAGAGAGAGGAGATCTGGCACAAGATAGAGGAGCTGGCAAGACAGAACCCACAGGTACACTGCTCACCTGTCTCCTCACCTGTCTCCTCACCTCCTTATCTCCTCATCTCCTCCTCTATATCCTCATCTGTCTCCTAACTTCATCCTTTCTAATTAACTGTGTGTGTCCTTTACCTTCAGAGTAATAAGCTCCACCCTCTTCGCCCTGGACTCCACCCACAGGATGAGGTCAGATCTCTTTCAGTTCTATAATTAATCAATCAACCATGGTTCATAATTGTGTTAGTTTAGATTGTATGTTGTCATAGTAACTGGATTTTAATTAGTGTTTTTTATTTTTTTATTGTTGTATGCTGTTCTGACTGTTTATGCTTCTGTGTGTGTGTGTGTGTATGTGTGTGTTTGTGTGTGTGTGTGTGTACAGTACATGTTGTACAGTGACAGCTCTGTGGCCGTGTACTCGATGGAAACAGAGACTCCGACAGCTGAAGACATTCAGCTGCTGAAGAAGACTGTGGAGACTGAGGCTTCACAGGTACACACACACACACACACACACACACACACACACACACACACACACACAGCTGTTTGACTCTGGTCTCTGGTTTCAGGGTCTGAAGGACCTGAAGAAGGACAAGGTCCTGATGAGGAGGAAGTCGGAGCTGCCGCAGGACGTCTACACCATCAAAGCTCTGGAGGCTCACAAGAGAGCCGAGGAGTACCTGACAGCCAATCAGGAGGCTCTCTGACCGGGGGGAGCCGCCCCTTCTGAACCCCCCCCCTCCTGTGCGTCTCTCTAGGGAGGAAGTTCAAGCTGTCGTGGAGAAACTGGTCAGGGGTCGGCTCAGGGCGGAGCTGACGCTGCGTTCAAAGAAAAAAAGAAAAAAGAGAAGCCTCTCATCTCTGCCCCCGTTGGCCGACAACAAGTAGGACACTCTGTAGAAGCTCGTCCGTCCACATGGTGTTTGACGTGTCAGCGGTCCCGTGTGATGATGTCATCAGCTTCCTGTTGCACCTTCATCTCCGCTTCACACACCTGCTGCTGTTTGTTGAAACTGTGCCACGCTGTTAACGAGCGGTAGACCTGAACGCATCAGGTCCCCGAATGCATCACCAACAGGCCTTTTCCACAGCGGGAACGAGACCGCCTGGAGCTTCAGGTTCCGGTTCTGGCAAGTTAAGACAAGTCTACATTTAAAGACACGTCTCCTCAGTGACAGTCTCCGTCCAGACTAAACCGTTCCAAACCAGACTAGTCCAGTCCAACCTTTTCAATCCAGACCAGACCAACCAGTCCAAACCATTTCAATCCAGACCAGACCAGTCTCCAGATAAAAGAGAATCAGTTGCATTTATCACAATGGAAACACAAAGCAGAACCAAGAACCTGAACCTCACCGGTTCTCCAGGTTCTCCTGGTTCTCCAGGTGACGTGAGGCTCCAGGTTGAAGCTCGTTAAAAAGTTCCTGAAGTTGAAAACCGCTCCAACACTTCACTTCTGTCCCGCGACACCTGAACGCAGCACAGATGAGTTCACTGACTCTCTCAGTTCTCCGACAGCAGCTTCACTCCAGAGCCCCGCCCCCTTCCACCTGACCCGACCAATCACCTGTCAGCCTGTATCTGAGGGGGACTCCAGACTGAAGCAGCTTTAGACAGACGATGATGAAGATGAAGATGATGATGATGATGATGATGACGATGACGACGACGACGAGACACAGTGAATGTAGACGTCCAATCAGCATCCTGTAAATCCAGAGGAACCTGAAAAGTTTGATTCCAACATGATTTTGTTTTGATGTTTCTGGTTTGTTTGTTTTATTTTGAAGTGGGCGTGACCGTGACGCCTCGTCAGCGAGTTTCAACCAATGAGAGACGGCGTTTGCACGAGGACTCGTTTCCTTTCCGCACCGGTTCAGTGTTGTTTCATCCCTCGTCCACTCAGAGCACTTAACGAGAAAAACCTGGTCTGAATGTTTCATTAGACATGTAGCCGTCACTCGTCAGGTCAGAGGTCAAACATAGACTCCTCCTCCACCAGAGACACATTCAGGGGTTATAGGAAATTATGCAACTGAAGAAGAAGCTCAGATGTGAGCTGCTCCGGGTGTTTCCGTGTGAATCCTCACATCAGTGTTTGTTGAAGAAACCGTCAAATAAATTGATTCCATTTATGAATCCACATTGACAACCTCATGCCCCTCCCCCACGGGTTTGTTGTTACAGTCCGAGACCTTTGTCCTGATGTTTCTCTCTCTGAGCCGCGTCGATCTACGATACAATTAAATCTGTAAATGAAGGTCAAATTTAAATCAGACCGAACAAAACCGAGTCGCTGCAACACGACAAACAAACAAACAGACAAAGAAACAGACAAAGAAACAAATAAACAAAGACACATTCCCGCTGTATCTCTGCTGTTTACCTCACGACAGAAGATAAAGTAATTGCTGACATCTGTCTGAAGAGTTTTGTGTTGAACGTCTTGAAAATCGTTTAATTCAGCTCCGTCAACTAAAGACCGAAAGTAGGTCTTAGGCTCCGCCCACACCGCTACGTTTTCATTTCAAAACTCACTTCTGCTACGTTTCCTTCTCCCATCCACACGACTCTGGAAACTCTGCTGGACCAGTTTTATTTTGAAAACTCTGGGGTGGTGTTTTATTTTGAAAACTCTGGGGTGGTGTTGTATTTTGAAAACTCTGGGGTTGTGTTTTATTCTGAAACTATGGGGATGTGTTTTATTTTGAAAACTCTGGGGTTGTGTTGTAGTCTGGACAGAAAGTGAGACCTTTGTAAACGATGAGGTCACACCCACGCTCTCTCCTGATTGGCTGTCATCAGCCTGGACTACCAGTGGTGAATACAACATGATGATGAATGACAGTGTTACTGACCTTGTTGTCTTTGCAGCTGCTGTTCACTTACATTCTCTGTTTTAATGCTACAGCTGTCTTTGCTGGAGACAATCTACTTCCTGTTTACAGCGGCTCGCACATGCTCAGTGTAGGTGGATAGTCGTGTTTTCAGGTGTGTTAGTCTGGACAGAGATCATTTTAAAATGAAAACGTAGCGGTCTGGACGCAGCTTTATACCCGTCAGACATTCCAGCTCCGTCTTCTTCGGTGTCTTGACGGTTCACACTGTAAATGTACACCACACCTGTTTCCTGTCCGTCCTGAGAAGAGGTCCCTCCTCTGCTGCGCAGGTTGTTAAATGATGAGTTCAATTACTCTGTTGATAATGTTTCATCTCTGGTCGTGGAGTCGTTGTGTTCAGTTTAAAGTGAAGCTGCTGACAGTTTAGCTCCGCCCACACCTTCACTGAAACACCTAAGGTGACGTAGAGCTGTTCGTCTTCTGAACCAGACCTGATGAAAATTTATCATGATTTAAGCATTTAAACATTCACAGGCCTAATAATCACAGGAAGTCATAGGAAATTCTGATTTAAACAAACACAAGTCTGAGATTTCATCCCGCCAAAATAAAAGTAGAAGAAAAACACGAGCTGATAAACATGATTGTTTTTAGAGTTGGGTTCAGTATCGAGTCTCTCAGAGCTAAAGAGAAGAGTGAATGTTTTTAATGGTGAATTTTTTAACTTAAATCAGACGTTACTGATGAATGTACGTGAAGGTTTAGAGCTGCACTTTGAAAGACTCAGATTCCCATGATCCTCTGCTGTCAGTTCTGTTTACAAAACGTCCGGTCTGTATTTCAGCTGCAAGTGTTAAACGCTGCGTCGCTTTTTATAAAAGAGAAACTACAGAGAAGAAGAGACTCAAGTCACATTTCATTTTGCTTCCGGCTCCGAGTTAAAGTGACTCATCTTGTGGCGGGAAACGTGTTAACGTGCTGCGACATTTTAAAACGCAAACAGTTCGTGTCACAGATTCAGCTTCTTCATTAACTGGAAAAATGCAGCTAAATGTCGTTAAAGTGAATTTTTACTGATTAAATTGTCACTAACCTTCAGTTTATTTCTGATTAATAACAATATTTGGCGTTTACGTTTATTTTCCCGGAGTGCTGAACATGAGAAAGGCATCATGGGAGTTATCTGACATTTCACGTGACTAAATCGACTCTGACGAGCTTCAAGACGACAAACAAACTACAAACTTTTGTTTTGATAAAATTCAGTCTGATGTCTCGTCGCCACCGTGTCCTGAACACATTTCTGTGACATGAACAGATCGCCAGTTCACGTGGCAATGAGCTGGTTAATCAATAATATTAATGATATAAATTCAATAAATCAGAAGCTCAATCGGCCTCGACTTTCATCTTCTGTTCCGCTTTGTATCAACTGAAGCTTTGATTCCTGTTTCCTGTCTGACCTCGCCGCGTTTCTGTTCTCGAGGCGCCTCAGCAATATTCTTTATGTTCTGTAAAAAAAAAAAAAAAAAGGAAGTAAGAACGGCGGCTCGTGCACGGTGGCTTGTGCACGGCGGCTTGTGCACGGTGGCTTGTGCACGGCGGCTCGTGCACGGCGGCGCTGCGACTAAGTGCGCTCAAACAATCCTGTCGAAGTGGTGGAGAGGTGACGGTTCTGCCTGCAGTTATTGTTGTACTGTATATTCTCATGTATATTGACTCATGGCCACACCTCCTCCCTCAGGCCACGCCCCCTGCTCTATGATTGTTTATTTTTATTGTTACACTCTCATCAGCTGTTTTCTTTTTTTCATACTTTCATACTGTCCTTAAGAGATCGGCTGTCAATCAAAATCAGTGACCATTCCAGGTGGTGAAACAGCCCCGCCCCTCTTTCTCTCCCTCGCCGCTGGACAAAATGGCCGCCACAGCTCTCGAGTTAGAAGAGGCTAACTTTACGTTTTACAACCTGAGAACAGACAGAAGTGAAACAGAAGCTGAGTGATGATGATCAGCTGATCAGCAGCTGTTTGTTTACACTCTTCGTCCAGCAGGGGGCAGATCAGGTGTCGTTACCTGGTGACACCAGAACGTCAGCTGACACTCAGCTGATATTTACTTTTAACACTGTTTCCTGTGTTAGAGAAACAAACCACGGCCTCCATGTCTATTTTTTGTTATTCCACGCCGGCGACAGTCTCAGAGCGGCCATTTTGTTTTGAGGTGGTCTGTCTGTCCGTCTCATTCTCATGGACACGACGTCTCAGAAACACCTTGAAGGAACTTCTTCACATTTGGCACAAACATTCACCTGGACTCAAGGATGAACTGATTAGATTTTGGTGGCTAAAGGTTTAAAGGTCAAAGGTCACAGTGTCCTCACAAAAAACTTTCTGTCACGCACACGTTTCATATTTTCTACGACACTGGATAAAGAGGATGTAACCTGGAACGAGTCTGAGTGGCGGAGGGATACGACCACGAGGAGGTGACTCTAGTTTACTCTCAGCTCTGATCTGCCCCCTGCTGGACAAATCCTTAAACGGCACACAGTACATAAACAAACAGGAAGTGCTGCTCACCTTAAAGTAGAATCCACCAAACCTCATGAACCTTTAAAGACACGGTTTCTGATTTGTTACAGGGAGCAGTAACTCCTCCCCTCCCCCTCCACAAATCAAACTTGTGGATCTGGGCGGAGCTGAAACCGAAGCTTCATTATCTCGAGAAAACGGGATAAAAAAATATTTGCGAGTACGATCTTTCTCGGCTTCCGTAGAAACTAAATAAAGAGGGACGCAGAGTTTTTTTTGGTCCAGCGGCGAAAGATGAAACATAAAATAACGTGATGGCGATCTCTCTCTCTCTCTCGCTCTCGTCTCAAGTCCCGACACTTAAACTGAACCTTGCTGCTTCCTGTCATCCTGTACATACGTTGTACTTTAATTAGTTAGAAGCATTACATAGTATGAAAGTCTGATTTTGTACAGATGTTCATGTATGTACAGAAGAAAATAAAAGAAATAAAGTGGACATGTTTGACAATCAGTTTCTGTTTTACACCAACAGTCATTAAACACACACACACACACACACACACACACACACACGATCAGATCAATTCATGTACAATCAAAACACTGAGAAAAAAACAATTAAAAATAAGTTGAACATCATTAAAAGGCTTCAAAAGTAAAATGTGACTTTATCCTAAAAAATAATCAACATTTTACACTGAAAATCAAACAGGAAGTTTCCTTCACACCCACAGAAGGAGACGACGGTGGCTGCAATTAGAGCTGCAACTGATCATCATCATCTGCAGATTATTTTCTCTATTAATTGATTAATAATTTGGTTTATAAACAGAAATAATATAATGTATAATAATATATAAACAATATCACAACTGACACTCAGATATTTTTAGTTTAAAGCTTCACAACTTAAGAAAAAACTGAATTTTTGTCATTTTTATTTGAAAAATTACAAAAATCAATGGAATGACATTTGCAGCTCTAATTAAAGTTATTTTTACACTGTTTTCTCAACATCACCAGTTAATTATCTTTGTGTAACTGGTTTTCTCCCGATTTTCCCAGAGGTTGATTCAGGCAACAAGTGAACTCACCTGTGCTGTTGGACGACAGGTGAGCAGCAGCTTTAAACAAAAATAATAAAAAACTCACGTCTGTTTCTGTCACGTTCCCTGAATCTGAAAATCCAGAAAACTTCTGCTTCTCTCTCGTAATGAAAAACGTTCAGAGCAGCTTTAACTTTTTAAACTCATGATCTGAAGAAACAGGATGAAAAAATAAAAGCAGCCACCAGGTGTCGCCCTCCGTCTGTTCACACCTGCTGACGCTTTAATAAACAACAACCACAGAGGAAACGACCAGTGGACAGAAGCCGAGTGTGAGTTCAGTAACATTAAAGGATGTGAAGGTGGAGCTGATCGATTATCAGCCGATCATTTAGATGATTGATCAAGTTTGACTCAGTACAGGTGTGTTTCAGACATTATTCCCTCAGCGTCGTCTGTCAGGACTGAACCCACTTCCTGCTTTAATCCAATCTCACCTCACATTTTAACTGAACCTCCAAACGCTCTGAGCTCAAATCCTCCGTCGAGTTTCTGAGAATGTTTTTAAGGCTGATTCACATTTTCTATATTTTCTAAACTTTAACTGTTTAAGGCAAAAACATGAAGATTAAAGTGAAGGGAGTTTAGTTTGATGAAGACGTAGATCTGCTGATGTTCTTCTATGTTTCTATCCACAGTAACTGAATCTGATTTCTTCAATGAAATGAGGAAATGATCAGAATCATTAGTTACAGCCTTGATCGAGTTCAATCAATTATTATTTATATTTCAACATTAAGGTCTGTGACCTGTTAACATTTTTTTTAAAAGTCTGTTTGACCTGAGAAAAATGTTCTTAATTTATTTTATAAAACCTTTATCTGCCAATTATTTCCTTTATTAATCGATTATTGATCTGGTTTGGTCCGAGCAACAGAAAAAACCTAAAGAGAAACTGAAAATACATTTTGTCACTTTTGCTTTAAAAAAAAAATGTAAACAATGAATTGATTATTAGAACAGTTGCTGATATATTTTCTTCCAATTGATTAATTAATGAATCGACTGATCGTTTCCAAACGATTCTGAACCTATAAATGAATTTGATCCTAAAGTTTCTCTGAAGAATTCAGATTCCTGGTTTTGACTGTCACAGATTAATTTCCTCCAGTGGAGAAACATTGATCCTTCAGTTATTTATTGATGAAAAACTGGAATCAGTGTGAGACATAAGCTCCTCCCCCAGGACACTGAGTTAAGACTAAAATAAACTGGAGTTTGATCTCGACATGAAACTGAACTCTGAGTTAAAGGTTCAGGATTTGAATCTGAGACAAAAGTAGAAATAAAAAAATTAAAAACTAAAATTAAAAAGTCAGCAGCTTCTTCAGGTTCAGATTGAATCTTAAAGTTTTAATGTCACTGAAGTGAAACTGATGTTTGTGATTCACTGGTTCAGTCCGACAGAACGACTTATCACCTTCCTCCTGTCATTTCCCGGCCCTCTGTCAGTGTCCCTGAAGTGGCAGTGGTGCATTCAGGGTCCGTTGATGTTGTTCCTGCGGTTGATGCGCAGGGCGCCAGCGCTCTGCCGGCTCTGCAGCGTGTGCTGGACCATGTCCTTCCACTGGTCGTCGGAGATCTCTTGGGCCCACGCCGGCACGCCGAGAGACGGCAACGCCACGGCCGCCATCGTCCGCTTCACCAGCTCCACGTGGTCTGAGGACAGGAAGTGATGTCATGATGAACCAAGTACTTTTTCACAACAACAGTTTTCTGTTTTTATTTTCACATTTTATTTTGTAGAGTTTTAAAAAAGTCAAAGGTCTGAGAGATGTGGTTGAAAGCTCTGAAAAAAAGATAGTAAGTGAACCTTGAGTTACTGTGTATTTATACTTATTATATAAGATATGACCGATGATTATTTAATGAATTAATCAGTTGTAGAAACAGAAACAGGCCGGAAGCCTGTGAAGGACACGTGGACGACTCACCTGCGTCCATGGGGATGGAGGCGCGGCTCCTCAGGGCCGCCGCCCCCTCAGGGTCCTCCTCCTCATCACTGTCAGGGGGAGGAGCTTCAGGAAGGTGGAGGCCCATCACCTGGAGGAGAGAGACAGGTGAGACTGCTGCAGCGGCCAATCAGAACGCAGCTACGGTTTAGAGTCACTCAGAGACAGTGACATCATCGTGTCTCCTGTTTGTTCCCTGAGTGATGCGTTTAAGAAAATCAGCCGTCAGAGACTCAACGTCATCTCTGTCCAGACCTGTTAGTCACCTGTTGACGGGCAGATCTTACCTCTATCCTCTGCTGCACCTGCTGCAGTTGCTCGGCGTGTGATGGTGCTTCCTCCTCCTCCTGCTGCCCCCCCCTGTCCTCCTCCTCCTCCTCCTCCTCCTCTTCCCCCTCCTCCTCCGGGGGCTCGCTGGCGTTCAGACCGTCAGGATCTTGGTTCAGAGGTTGGTAATAATATCCTCCACTGTTCTCCTCCTCCTCTCCATCCAGCTCCATCTCTCCCCCCTCCTCCTCTTCCTCCTCCCCCTCCTCGTCCTCACCCCCTCCCTCCCCACCATTCCACACGGCCCCCACCGGCAGCAGCGCTCCGTCGGCCGGACGCTCGTCCTCTCCCAGCTCGTCCTCGGAGCTCGGTAAGACTCTCTCCGGTCCCATCGCAGAGCTCCACACTTCCATCCACAGACACACAGAGACCCTGAGGGGGGGCAGATACTCACACTTTAATACCTGTCCGTCCTGTTCTGCCCCCTACAGGCAGAGAGCAGCTACTACAGATCACAACAGATGAAAATAGTTCTACGGTTTGATTTTCTTTTTTTTTTATTTGACCTAAAAGACTAGTCAGTGTGAGTATTGATCAGGGATGAACAGTTAAAATCAATCAGTATTGATTTCTCCTCATTATCTGATCATATTCAGTAGAAATAAACAGACAGAATGATTAAAAACATTTTATATAAAATTTTGACTTTTTTATTTCAACAAATGAGACTTTAATATTATTGACACTTACATTATTATATTGTATTTATTATTAATAATAATGATAATGATAATAATAATAATAAATTACATTCTATTTAAATATTTTATTGTTACCAGAGCTGAGAATGTGTCAGTAAATGTAATTAAAGATCTGAGGATAGCTGCAGTCATTAGTCAATAATCAATTAATAGATCGACAGAAAATTGATAATGAAATTCTTTTCAAATTAAAAGAGGTTCTTGTTCCCGGCCCTCTGGTGTCTCTGATCTTCTCTGTCTCTGGTTTCTGCCTCAGAAACTGAATCTCTTTGGATTCTGGACCGAACGAGACGTTTGAAGAATCGAACGTGAACCGAATAAATGATCAATCGATCGAGAAAATACCTGTCAGATTAATAAATCATGAAATGAATAGTTAGTTAGCTCTGGTCTGCAGAGGAAACACTTGACACTTTAACTTAAGGTTTATTGTCTTCAGATCCTCCATCATCGCCCCTCCCCCAGTCCGGCTCAGTCTGACCCACCTGTCCAGCCTGTGTGATAAACCGGGCGGACTGAGGGACAGGTAGATGACGGTGATGGAGAATACCTGGAGCGGCTAACGGCTAGCAGCTAACAGATGCTCTCTGTCTGTTTCCTGTTTCATTCGCGGACTCGTTTGTTTTTCCGCTGATTTAAATTCTCTCTTCTCGTTGTTTTAACACACCGTCTCCAGGTGAGGCGTTCAAGGACTCACCTGTCTGTCTGTCTGTCTGTCTGTCTGCTCCGAGCTTCAGGTGTTAGCGGTTAGCCGCTGCTAGCTGCAGCTGCTGATCAGACGCGTCCGGGTACGTCACGACGTTGCAACAGAACTGACGTCAGACGCATTTTTTTTTAAATTAAAAAACTTTATTTTCAAAATAACAAGACAAAGCAGCAGAAAAAAAATAAAGATAGAAAAAATACAGTTTAACAGCTTAACATTTCAAATACAAGAGAAATTAATGCGTATTTTCTAAATTAAGAATCGTAGCTTTTTTTGTTTTTACACATTTATTTATTCTATTCTTCATTTATTTATTTCATTTTATTTATTTCTGTACATTTTTAGGAGAGGTCTAAAGCCGCGAGCTTAATAATGGATCAGATTAAATAACAAGGATCATAAATATAGATATAATTACAAAGAATAACATCATATAAAACACATATGCAATAATTTAAACATTTTTAAAATGAATGTATAATATACATTAAAAGATAAACTGTAACACTTAAAGCTCCTGTCTCGACATGATACATTAAAACAAATACTGAGCATTAATAAACACTTACACATTTCCTTATAGCTGTTTATAACTACATTATAATCTGTAACAAACATTTATCACATGTTTATATACTGATTATAGATGATAAATGGAAATGTGACCAAATCATCTATAAATTAAAATATGTATTATATTTCCTGACTTGTTCTGTCAGTGTGTCCATCTGCATGTTTACATATTTGAATGAAGACAATCTTTCACCTTGATAAAAAATGAAGCTGCAATCTAATGTTGTAAAATAATCATCCGTGTTTCACCTCTTTATATTAATAATAATTGATTAATAATTAATAATCTTAATAAATTCAGATTTAAAGTTTGAACTGCAGGTGGCGCGTTTTCCTCTTTATCGTTCAGTTAAGGCTATTATTTTGAAAATCAGGAGCGGAAGTCGTGACAGGTGATTGTTTCGGGTTAGGTGGCGTTTCAGGAGCTGATCAGTCAACAGCAACTACTGATCAGTAATCAATTGCAAGTACCAATAATAAATGTCGGTTAAAAAAACCCATTCATAATCTTCTTTTTCTCCGCGTGACGTCACAGAGCAAGGAGGATTAAAACGAGGCTCAGCGGGGTGTGACGTCCTTACCGTAAAGATCGTGTAGTGATAGGAGGTGTCACTCTGATCAGGATTACAGGACTGAGTCTGAATCACTCACCTGATTTTAACAAATGATTTCAAACTGAACTTTAAACACAAATACTTTTCTTTAATGTTTAAATCGTTAATTGTTTTTTAAATATATTTTTAAGAGAAAGGAAATTATGATGTGAGTTAATGTTAATAAAATAAAATAGAAAATGGGGAAATGGGGAAAAGTCTTTCTTCAATCAAACACTACATTTTTGGCCCATGTTAATTCCTTTTTATGATTTATCAAAATACCTTTGCTAATGTTTCAAGTGCATGTTTTCATACAGACACGTTTTATTTGGTCTAACTTGTACAAAAAAAAAAAAAAAAAAGAAGTTATAACATATATAATAAATATATTTATATGTTATAAATATGATTTTGTTTTACTCATTTATTCAATTATTACCAATTAATTTAATTTGATAAAAAACTAATAATTATTTAATTATTAGATTTATATTTACATATTTTAACTAGAATCAAAAAAATGAAATAAAATCTTATCATATCTTTAATATAATATAAAGATAAAAAATAAAACTTTATAGGCCTTTGTGACTTCAGTGTTTGTACCTTGTTAATATTAACTAAAGTTTTAATATTAAAAAATGCACATTATTTGAATTACTGTAATACGTTATTATAAACGTTATTATAATACGGTGAAATATTATCATGTATTTTATTGTTATTCCCGCTCTTTACAACGTCAGAATCTTCTCTCTCACCGTGTGGTTGTTCTGTGTTTGGTCCCAGTAAACCGGTCAGAGTGAGCCCTCGCTCCTGTCCCTCCTCTCTCTGTGTCTCATAGTAACGGTCACCTGCAGAAACACACCGGGACTCACCGAGCGCACACCGACCGACCGACTCCCTGCCCGGCTGCAGGACACCGACCTCCCGCTCCGCCGCTTGGTCCTCTGCCGCCGATCAAACCCGATCAATCGATACCCGGATCGATCGGCTCTGATGTCCGCCGCGGTGGATCAGAACTGGCGCGTGGCCTGCGGCGGGATCAGAGGCACCGGAGCGAATGATGACATCAGCGTGTGAGAGTCCCGATCCTCCCCGCGTGAGCTGATCGATCATTTATCAGGTTAATTGATCATCTTGCTGAAGCACTAATGACAGCCGGAGTTCATTATTGATCACTTGACACAGTTTGATCAGCTGTTCGGTTCCAGACTGACTATCAGAAACCTGTTCCTCCTCATCAATTCTTTTGATTAATCGATTATTGATTAGCTCTGGTTTATGCTTTTACCTGTACATTTTCAAGATTGATCACAGTGTTACTCATCAGAAACTGATCAGGTGATCCCACCCTGATCAGCACCTATTAATTAATGGTCAGTTTTCTTTAAGTCTGAACAACGACAACAGAAGCTGGAAGTATTGATCACAGAGAGAAAACTGATTAACTATTGATCTCCAACTTATTTATCAACTAGTTTATCTTTGTTTACCCACATCTATATTGATCTATCTATTCATCTATCCATATATAGGTCTATTGATCTAGGTATCAGTCGAGCTATTGATCTATCTATCTACTCATCGATAATTATATAGATCTATCTATTTATCTGTGATGGGAGTTGATTGATCATGTATCAGCAGCAGGTGACAGATCACTGTAAGGATCAATAGAGGATCGATACGTTCAGAAACAGTTGCAGCTGTTCAGCTTGTTATTGATTTTCAGTTGTGGATTAATTTTCTATCAATTAATCCATCAGTTGACTGATCGTTGCAGCTCAGCTTTATAGCATGTTCATGGTGTGTTTAGTTTCTATGGCGACATATTGACGACTGTGCACATCATCTAAGCAGCAGGTTATTATGACATCATAGTTAGGTTTTGTTGCTAGGCGACATCTGGTGGTCGTAGTGATGATGACAGGAGCAAAGGGGAAAGTCTCGGTGACGTAGTATAAAGAGAGTCAACGTTCACGTCGGGAGGAGGTGTGTTCAATTCCCGTGTGAAACCAGCTGTTTATGTCGTAACCAGGGCAACAAAGATTGTCTAATGTTAATTTCTAATTTTAACGCAAATCACCATCTTTTCCTAAAGCTAATCAAGCCATGAACGTTATTATAGTAACTATGGTGACAAAGGCCGTGTGTTTGTTGTTGTAACCATGACAACTGAGGTCCGGTACACCTGCCACCTGTAGGGGCGCTGTTTCAGGAGACGCTCCTCTGGGTCGTATCGGACGGTTGATGGTTGTTCAGGTTGGAGGAGTGGCAACTGAACAAATGTGTTTGCAACTAATGAAGGTGAACGTGACGTTCGGAGACCAGGAGGGGGCGGTAACGCACCAGAAAGGTGTTTACCAACTGTAAAAAATACAGAATAAGAAGAAGGACTGATGAATGATGTGGAAATAAGAGACAGTTTGATACCAAGTGGACACACAATTACAGCAGCTGGACAGGTGACGTCAGTTCTGTTCTCCACCTGCAGAGTCAGACTTTGTGGTTCCTCTTAGATCTTATCCAGTGTCTGTTTGACAAGCTGGTTTCCCCTCCTCATCCCTCCAGGTGTTCCAGTGCTCCCAGAGCTCCCAGAGCTCCCAGTGCTGTCCGACATGCTGCCGGCCTCCATCCAGATCACGGGGGAGCTGCTGTCTCCGGCTGAGGTCCAGGACATCTGTGAGAGTCTGAAGGAGGACAGCGTCCGGCTGCTGTCCGTCCGCGGCTGCCAGCTCTCCGACCGCGACTTCGGACGCATCTGTCGCAGCGTTGCAGAGTCGCGCTCCCTCGCTCAGCTCAACCTTAACCTGGGCATCGTCTCCAGCATCAGCCGGACACGACACCTGGCCGACGCCCTCAAGACCAACCGATCCCTGCAGACCCTGTTGTGAGTCGTCCAGCAGACAGCAGGGTCTCATGAAAACCAATAACGTGCTGACAAATCCTGAAGGTCCAGGTGACCTCTGACCTCTCCTCCTGGTTCAGAGTTCACCTGGACCATCAGGATTCATCCTTTGTAATACTTTGTCCCCTCCCCCTCCAGTCTCCATGGCAGCCCCCTATTGGACGCTGGCCTGGTGACCCTGAACTCAGCCCTGTCGACCCACCCGGCGCTGGTCTGTCTGGATCTGGGAGACTGCATGCTGGGAGACGAGGCGCTGGGTCTGATTTGTGGGATGCTGCCGCCCGATGGAGCGAAGTCAGGTAACAAAATGTTCACCTGTTCGATGTCTGCTGTCAGATACAGGTGGTAGAAAATCCACCAGATGTGTCATCAACAACATAGAAACCACCTGGTAACACCATAGTTACCTCCTAGAAAACACCCCAGACACTCAACCCTAACAACTACCCAGAATAGCACACACATTACTACGGTAGCAACTCCCTAGCAACTGCATGGAAACCACCTGAACACCCTAGCAACCACACTGAGCACTGCAGACATCCTTAAAACACTGAAGTGGTCAAGCCACCTAGCAAGTGCCCAGAACATCATGGCAACCACTTGGAAAACACCTGGTAACACCACGGCAACCTTCTGGAACACTCTAACAACCAAAATACATAAATTAAAACATCCAGCACAGGTAACACCCTAGTATCGGTCTGTAACTGCTTAGCAACCGCCTGCTACACCCTCCAACTTCACATCCCTCCACAGTAAACACCCAGCAACAACCACGACACCTAGCAACAACCTGACACCTAGCAACAACCTGACACCTAGCAACCAGCACCAACACAATGTGGCCTGTTGTCAGCCAGAGACTAGAAATACAGTTTTTAACACTTTACAACTGTGAAACATCAGACCAGGTGCAGGAAGTAAATCAGTTTCTGGTGTCAGACCTGAACCGGCTCGGTGTCAGGTCTGACTCTGGACTCTTTGGCTCATTTAATAAATTAGTGAAATAAGAGAAACCAGATTTGGTGAAATGAGAATGTGATAATATAGAAAGTAGAAACAGTGTTTCCTCAGAAGTCAG
>NC_079377.1:25937500-25967500 GCF_021018895.1 Seriola aureovittata | reverse complement strand
TGAGGACAAGTTAACGACTTTAAAAGATGATAAAATATCGGCGTCGTGTTCACAGCTTTAAAGTCAAGTGGACTGAAAATCAATTAATACAGATTTAATACATTTTTATATATTTAATCAAAAATAATTAAGTATCAAAACCACAACGAAAGAAAGAAACTCCATCAGAAGTTAAAGTCCCCGTTTAAAAGATCAAGTATTAACAGTAAAACAGTCACATGTCTGGAGATAAGTCATGTTAAATGATTGAGCCATTCACATGAAAAACCTTGTATCTCCATTTTATGTATTTTCTTTATTTCCGATCTGTGATCACATGATTCGCCTCTCTGTTCGATTAAATCCTCAAACACTCGAGAACTCGAGAACGTCTGAAAGTCTTTGCTGCTGCTTTTCAGAATAAAAGTTGACATTCTGGAGGTACAAGATTTTTACCTGACGACAGTTTTATTTATCTCCTGTTGAATGTTAATCATGAATATGGAAAAGAAACTTGTAACTCTGGTCGGATAAATGTAGTGGATCGAAAACTTCAAGATTTCCCTCTGAAGTGAAGGAAAAGTAGAAAATCTCAAACTGGAGCTGCTCCAGTACAGAACCAGTACAGAACCAGTACGGAACCAGTACGGAACCAGTACAGAACCAGTAACTCTAAACTGGACTTAAGAACAGAACTGGAGGACCAGGTCTCAGGTAGAGCTTGTCTATGGTCCAAGGGGAACGTCGGCTCCTCTCAGGGTTAAAATGGTAGTTTTTCAGTGGAAGTTCTGTATGGTTCTGTATGGTTCTGTATGGTTCTGTATATAACAGTATATCCTCAACAAATTAACTTTTAACAGATTTAAACCACATGCACCATTAATATAAATAAAAACAAACATTTTCACGCAGCTTCAGGTACTAACTTTTATAATTTATCTTCCAAAACAAAATATAAAAAGTTTTATACTTTTCTTCATGAGTTGAAGCTCTGAGCCTTAAATCCTGGTGATCAGACGACAAACTGAGCGTTTTGTTCCGGTCGTTTCACGGAAGCAATCGATCTTTTGTCTGACAGCTGAGCGGCAGCAGAACAGACGGGATGTGGATAATGGATAATATGCTGATAGTAACTTTCCTGTGAAAGCCTTTCAGCTCAGATCTGATTACAGTGAATCGATCAGTGAAGTCTGGCAGCGCAGGGAGAGACCTGAACCAGACCTGGACTCGTTCTGCAGAAACAGCGGTTCGTGGTGAAACAGCTCCGGCAACTTTCTGTCAACATTTATAATTTTAAAAAACCTGTTCTGATTTGCTTCAATAGGCAACTGAAGAAGCTTTAAGCTTTTATAAAGGAATAGAAACCTACTAACACCTGTAAAGATCCCTGATTAACATGTTACATCTCGTTTAGTCCTCAGTGGTGGTTTGATGGGGGATCGTGTGTCGGAGTATTTCTTGGTTGGCTTTCTGAACAGCTGATTAAGCTGATCTTTGGCTGTAGCTTCATATTTACTATAGGAGACATGAGGGTGGTGTCAGCGCACACTCAGGTGACACTGACCTGTTCAGGTACGACTCGTAAAACAGGAATTATTTGGGAACATTTTGTAAAGTGTCATCAGTGTAGAGAATCACTCTCACTGTACACTGACGATACTCTGATCTACACCTGTCTTTCACCAGGTGACCACAGTCCCACTGACCCACTTTTCAGTTCACTGAAACCAGAATGTTTGTGTTCAGGTGTTCTTGGACATGGTGGAGAACTACCCGACCAGTCTGCGGGTTCTGGTTCTTGCGGAGAACGACATCAGTCCGGAGCTGCAGCAGCAGATCTGTGACCTGCTGTCTGAGGGGGAGGACGACGACGACAGAGAGGCCCCGCCCCACCAGCCAGGCCCCGCCTCCAGCGGTGCCCTGCTGCCAATCAGAGACAAGTACCAACCAATCAGAGACAAGTACCAACCAATCAGAGACAAGTACCAGCCCCCTACCTGGCTACCCCACAGCAGTAAGGGCTGAACACTCCCCTGTCCCCCGTCCCCTTTCCACACTGCCCCCCCAACAGACTGCCCCCCCGACAGACTGCCCCCCCTACAGACTGCCCCCCCCCCCTACAGACTGCCCCCCCACAGACTGTCTCATCTACAGACTGGCCCCCCTACAGACTGCCCCCCCACAGACTGCCCCCCTACAGACTGCCCCCCCTACAGACTGCCTCCTCTACAGACTGCCCCCCTACAGACTGCCTCCTCTACAGACTGCCCCCCCTACAGACTGCCCCCCCTACAGACTGCCCCCCCACAGACTGGCCCCCCTACAGACTGCCCCCCCTACAGACCCCCCCTACAGACTGCCCTCCCTACAGACTGCCTCCTCTACAGACTGCCTCCTCTACAGACTGCACCCCCCTACAGACTGCCTCCTCTACAGACTGCCCCCCCTACAGACTGCCCCCCCTACAGACTGCCTCCTCTACAGACTGCCCCCCCTACAGACTTCCCCCCTACAGACTGCCTCCTCTACAGACTGCCCCCCTACAGACTGCCTCCTCTACAGACTGCCCCCCCTACAGACTGCCCCCCTACAGACTGTCTCATCTACAGACTGCCCCCCCTACAGACTGCCCCCTTTACAGACTGCCCCCCCTACAGACTGCCCCCCTACAGACTGCCCCCTTTACAGACTGCCTCCCCTACAGACTGCCCCCTTTACAGACTGCCCCCCTACAGACTGCCCCCCCCCCCTACAGACTTCCTCCCCTACAGACTGCCCCCGTTACAGACTGCCCCCCCTACAGACCCCCCTAGTTACAGACTGCCTCCCCAAATAGACTGCTCTTTCTTCCTGTCCCGGTTTACCCTCCATACTGTTCCCCCAAAGACAGCAAGACAGGTGTAGACTGCACAAAACCAGTACAGAACCAGTACAGGACCAGAAATCTATCATCCAGGCCTGGTTCTGTCCCAGTTCAGACCAATGTATTCCTTGTTCAATCCCAATTGACCCAGTATTAGACTGGTTTGTCCAGGTTTATCCCAGTATTAACCCTAGCTCTATACCAGTTGAACCCAGTCTTAGCCTGGTTTTGTCCCAGTTAAGCCCAGTATTGGACTGGTTCTGTCCAAGTTGACACCAGTATTGAATTGGTTCTGTCCCACTTGAGTCCAGTATTAGCCTGGTTTGTCCCACTTGAGTCCAGTATTAGACTGGTTCTGTCCCAGTTAAGCCCAGTACTGGACTGTTTCTGTCCTAGTTGAGACCAGTATTAGCCTGGTTTGTCCCAGTTAAGCCCAGTACTGGACTGTTTCTGTCCTAGTTGATCCCAGTATTGGACTGGTTCTGTCCCCATTGAGATCGGTATTGGACTGGTTCTGTCCCAGTTAAGCCCAGTATTGGACTGGTTCTGTCCATGTTGATCCTAGTATTGGACTGGTTCTGTCCCCATTGAGACCGGTATTAGCCTGGTTTGTCCCAGTTAAGCCCAGTATTATCCTGGTTCTGTGGTGTTAGGTGTCCCCAGTGACAGTAGGAGGTTTGTGTTCTGTATAGTAACCGACTACGTGTAGATCTGGTCAAACTGTTTCTATCTAATCCCAGTTAACAGAATATTCTGTGTTTCTAATAATGAATATTTATAGGAATATTCGTTAATACTCCCTTTTAAGATCTTCTCTTCTTCTGTGGTTCCTCTGTGATTCCACTCAGCTGTAAGGTCGAAGGTTCTGGTCCTGGTTCAGAAGCTGAGTGAGGATTCACAGAGGAAACACTGAAGCTTCTGGTTTTACATGTTTAACCAATGTACCAAACATCATGTACATATCTAAACATTTTCAAAATCAGTTTTTAGATTGATTTAATTTAAAGGAATAGTTCAACATGTAGAGAACTGAGATCCCTCTGACTGGAGGAAGCTACAGGCAGCAGCTGGTTAGCTTAGCTTGGTATGAAGACTGGAGATAGGGGGAGAATATATAGTCTGGTTTTGGATTAACATGTTATATTTTACTTGTTTAATCTGTGCAAACCCTGAGGTGTAAAACATGTCGTGGCTGTCTTTATGCTAAGCTAAGCTAACCATGAGAGTGGTATTAGTGGACATTCAAATGACATGGACTATAGAAAGTGTTCTAAATCAGTTCAGGTGCAAATTGTACGACAGGAATTATTTGGGAACATTTTGCGTATCATCAGCATAGAGTATGACTCTCACTGTACGCTGATGATGCTCTGATCTGGTCTTTCACCAGGTGACCACAGTCCCACCATGTAAAACCACATGTTGTGGTGTTATGGGGGGTTGTGTGCCGGACTATTTCTTGGCTGTGAGTGGAGGCTTCTTGAACTATTCCTTTAAACCTTGTTTAGTAGTTGACTAAACATTGAGTGTGGTGGATTATCTCACTGCAGATGGTTTGTCACAGAAACCAACTGAGACAAATGTCTCTGATGGAAAAAAATCAATTTAAAAACTGATCAATGACTTGGAAATGAATCGGCAGGATGTGATGTATAAAGGATTTGTAGTTTCTTGGTCTTGATAACATTCAGACTTGTTGGTCTGGTCCTTTTAATCTGGTGTGAAGCTCTAAATGTGTTGTTCTTTAACCCTACAGACTCCAGCCCCCAGATGGTCTTGCTGACATCAGGTCTAGGTGAGAGCTTATTGGCTGAGACTGAGATGTGACCCCTCCCACAAACACAACCACTTCCTGTTAAACAATTTTCACTTTATTCTTTTTATTTATTTTTTTCTTTTGGGGTTTGAATGTTCCTGTTTGTTTCTCTGCACTGCACTTCTCTGGGTTGTCAGATCACCTGATGGCTAGCAGCCAATCACATGCTCTGCATGGTTTGATGTAGCACCTGTACATAGACTAGAACAGAGTGAGTGACGGCACAAAACCTTAACACACCAAGTGACTTACAGACAGGTGTTTGATCAGCAGGTGGACAGTGTGTTTCAGTACCTCTCTCTGATGAGGCTCCATTCATAAAAGCTTTATAAAACATAATTAATGGATTCATTAGCAGTTAATCAATCATTTACTAATCATTTGTTTCTTTTAAGATGCACTTTTATTATCTGGCTTTTGACCTTTTTTTATTTTTATCTGATTCCTTGTGTTTAAACTTGTTTCTATTTTAATCTTATTTTATTTCCACATCTGTTATGCACATTTGTCTCCATGCTTGTGTGTGTGTACAGATACCGTATGTTGTGTGTTTGTGAAGCCTTTTAAAGAATGAAAATAGAGCTGAAATAGATCAGTTATAGCACATTAATGAGAACAGCTTCTGGGTTGCCAGGTTGTGGAAAATCCTTCTCTGCAGTGGACTGACCTTCTGCAGGACGCCTGGACCAAACTCTATTTACAAACAGAAAGTTTACATTTGTAACTGCTGACTTATTATGGTTTATTAACTTTTACAATATGTGTCACTGGCTGTTGATCTCAAAATAATATAATAAAATGTAGAGAGAAGAATCCAGTTAATATGACACATGAATGGTAAAGACCTATTTTGATTCATGCGTCCGGCAGCCCAGAAGTTGTTTTTATTAATGTCTTATAACTGAGCTATAAAGCATCAGTAAATGATTTAATACCCATTAATGAATCCATTAATTACAGCTTATGAAGCCTTTATAAACAGAGCTTCATCAGACAGTGGCGCCTGTGTTTCTGATGAATGTACCTTCAGCTCTGTTGGTTTGTTCTGCTGCTCTGATGTCACAATAATAAAACTGTTTACAGCTTCGTAATAAACAACGACTGATTCGTCTTTTACTTTCATTCAGTCCATGTGCCTGTGTAGCTTCGTCTAAAATTTAACTTCTAACTTATAGACAGGAATAAATATATAAACAAGATAAATAAATAAAAAATAAAACGAATGTTTTTAAAAGTATTACACTAAAACCAGCTCATTTGAGATGTTTAATACAGTTCAAAGTGAATTTAAGAGGATAAAAACAGAGTCGATAAAGAAATCCTTGTTATTTTGTTAATAAAGTTAGTTGAATTACAAATGTTTGTTTCCATTGGTTGTTATCGATCAGTTGGTCCAATGACAGAGGCGAAGGGTTGGGACTTAAAACCTTAAAACCTCAAGTTTTTGTGAAAAAAAGAGTTACATGTTATCACGGTTGCTAGGCGACAGGAGTCGCGCCTAGTGACGCAACGGTAAGGGCGGGAACAACTGGTGACGCACAGCGAAAATCCCCCGTAGACGACACGACTCATTTTAGTTCAGCTTTCGTGGTCTATGACGGCTAGCTACGCAGCTCCGTGGCGGGAAGGCGCCAGGTGTAAAAGACCATTTCCGGGTCACGCTAAAGATTAAGATTTCAGACAGTTTAATAGAATTACCCTGACAAAACTTAATCTAATATCAGAGTGTGTGTTTTAGTACATGACGGAAAGCAGGGTTGCTAACGCGACGTTAGCCGACGTTAGCTCCACGAGCCACCAGGTGAAGGAGGAGGATGGAGCAGGTGATGCTAGTCCGAATGAACTGTGTGACTTCAGGTGATACAATAAACAACAGCTCCAAAGATTAAACAAGAACTGTCCACAACAAACAGACTGGAAGAAGCAGAAGCTGCTACTGAAACTCACAGCAGCAGAGCAACATGGAGGCTAAACTCTTCATCTTCCACATGTGGAGCTCAACATCAGGACAGCACGACCCACAGGTAAAACCACAGGTATTTATAGCTCTGGTTGTGCTTTAGAATATTTTTCTGAATGTTTGTTTCTATTCTTTTTCAGTCTTTTGACTTTATTTGACAGTAGAGACTGGAAACGTGATGACTCCTATGTTGTTACCATGGTAACATTGTTCTTAGACCTGAGTTAGTCTGGCGATAAGGCGTTTTATGTTTTCATCTTAAAATGAGTTGGTCTTTGTTTTTATGAAATAATCTGACCAACATCAGACTGGACCCACACTACAGACTAACTCCGGCCTAAAACCAATGTTACCACGGCAACAACAAATGACACCTGTGCTGACCAGTAGCACCCAACGAAAAAAAACGGGCTCATAATTTGTGGTTTGCTGACATTGTTGTGGAGAGAACAGCCATTTTATTTATTTTCCAAATCAAACTTTTCTTTTCACTCTTTACCTGTTGAATTCTTCCCAGAAACAAAGTGCGTTCTGCTGAGAGTAAATTAAGTTCCTCTTGATTTACCCAGAATTCATTGTGCCATAGTCCGGTTTAAGATAGTCAAGAACCAAACAGTTTTGTGCAACAGATTAATTTAGACTCAGTCTCTCTGAAGTCTGATTATTTGTTATATCTAATATATTATATGTATGTCTTTCTGAAAGCAGACCCAGGTTCTCAGGACGTTGTGATTACATGTTATGAATCATAGACCATGAGGCCGTGGGGACGAAGCGCCGTGGTGTTTCTGAACATGAAAACTGAACATTTTCCATCGCTGATCTCAGACCTGCTCACTGTGTTACCTCTCAGTCCGTCCTGTCTGCTGTGGGGATGAGAAACACCAGCTGACAGGCTTCAGAGCTCATCATTCACAACTTTATTGCACACACTTTGTTATAAAAACGTCCGACTCTCACACACCGCTGATAAATTACACCAATAAATTAGGTTTTTAAAGCCGTGGAGACGCAGCGCTTCCGTTTTATCACCACAGAACAAAACACTGACGCTCACAGCGAAACACTGTCAATTCACTTCCATATAAAACTCTTTGTAAAATATACAAACACATGTTGGCTCAGAGCAGAGCTGTCAGACTGAAGTCCGCTGGGGTTTAAACGCTTGAACCTGTCGCTCTGCTCTGCACGTTCAGGAACTGCAAGATGTCACTCATCTTTTTTAACCCTTATTGTTCTGTAATCCCACAGACCTCACTGCTGTCTGTAAAATAATCCAACTGTGTTTTCCAAGCTGAGAAAGGCCATACTTATCCCGTTATCTCAAGATATTCCTAGTTAACGATATCAGGTGAAAAAGATTTAAGATGATATCTCATTAACTTGGGATAACAAAGTAATTTTCTCCTGTTATCTGAGGATAACGAGCTTTGATATCTTGAGATAACGAGTATGCCCTTCCTTACATGTAGAAAAGTATTAATGTGATGACAGTTCACTTTGACACAGTGTTAAACACTGATATTACACCAAACAAGGGAATATGGGATGTTTGATATGTGATACGAGTTATACATGACTGAATATATACTTGTTTATATTTACGTCGTTCACAGACAAAGAAATATACAGTATGTTACCTCACACAGTGATAACATTCATATCTTGGGTCAGTGGAGCTGTGAAGTGTGAGCAGACTCTCCTGGTTCCTGCAGCCAAAAACTACGACTCCCAAGATGTATTTGGGCCAAAAACATCCAATCGCAGAGCTGAAAGCTCTGTCAGGTGAGCAGGTGGAAGCTAAAGACGAACAACTGAATCTGCAGCTTAAAGCAGTTTTATATTTGCTCTGATTGACCTGTTCTCCATGGCAACAGCAGCTGAGGCTCATGGGTATTGTAGTTGAAAGTGGCAGTGGGAACATGAACGTACAGGTGGTCCAGGAGAGTCCTGAGTGACCCTCACACTCCTCAGTCCTGTTCGACCTCAGGACTGTTTGAGTATAAAGGTTATGATGTCATGCTTCATTTGCATATTACCAGCAGGTGCATGCTGGGAGAATCAGACCAGCTCCTAGACCAGATCCCAGTTCAGACCTGAACCTGAGGCAGGTGAAGCTGTCAGGTCGACATCAGTTATAGTTTCAGTGTCATGACGACAGCTCTGACCTCTGACCTCTCACCCTGTGCTCACACGGGGGGGTCGAACCAGCTGGGCGAGAGAGCATGTCCTCCCCTCTCTCTCTCTCTCTCTCTCTCTGTTCATTCCTGTGCTTGTACGCCCACTCGCTCTATATGACCTCTGTGTTGAGTTTCTTCTTCTCTGGTTCTGCAGCGTTTAGGAAGCTGATCTGACAGTCCTGCTCGTCTGGCTGCGCTCGCTGCCTGCTCTTCTGTCCTCGCCGCGATGATGACGGCGATGATGATGATGTCAGTGGCCAGCAGGGGGCGTGGCCACACTTCCTGCAGTGACCCTGCAGGACAAAGGCGACGGTCAGCACCACCACGGTCAGCGTCAGTCCCGCCAGAACCAGCAGGACGATGAGCTGGACCTCCGTCAGGCCGGAGGCACCGCGCTCACTAACCGTCACCTTAAACAGCCGGTTGTCATGACGACTACTGTTACTGCTAGTCCTCTGGTTCTTGCCCGCGGTGGTCGTGTGGTGTCTGACCCTGCCTCCTCCTCCCCCCTCCCACCTATGCGTCGTCCAGCCGGGTTCGCGGACGTCTTGGTTCCTCAGCAGTGTCTCGCAGGTGACTCCGGTGTAGCCGGGCCGGCAGACGCAGTGGAAGCCTCCGGCGCGGTCGAGGCAGCGGCCGGCATTTAGGCAGGGCCGGCTGGCGCAGTCGTCCAAATTAACGGTGCAGAAGCGTCCGGTGAAGCCGGCCGGGCAGAGGCACGAGAAGCGGTTGACGCCGTCCAGGCAGGTGGCACCGTTACCGCACGGCTTCATCAAACAGTCGTTGATATCGGTCTCACAGCGCGGCCCCGTGAAGCCCGCCAGACAACGACACGTCAGCTCCTCTGCAAAACCATCAGCATCTTCACACAGACCGCCATTTTTACACGGAGACCTGGGGACAACAGAGAAAACACATGAAGAAGAGGAGGAGGATCATGTGATGAGGCCTGATGGCAGCAGCTGAGGATGATGGGAGTGTTTGTAGTTCTGGTCTAATGATGGCGAAGAGGAAACGGGTCAGCAGAGGTTCTACGGTTCATCCTCAGGGGAATATGAACGTCTGAACCACATGACATCACAATCCATCAGATGTGACGTCGAGCCACGCCCCCCAACATGGCTGAAATCATGACATCATGAGCACTGACCTCCGCTGGTGACAGGGTCCGGTCTTCAGCTGACAGTCTCGGCCGTGGAAACCCTCGGGACACAGACAGGTGTATTCACCGCTGTCCTCCATCACACAGGTCGCTCCGTTGTGACACGGCTGCTGCTCCGAGCAAACGAACAGGTCTGAAGCATCACGCACAGGAATCAATCAATCAATCAATCAATCAATCAATCTATATATATATCGGAAAAAAGTAAAAACTTTGGAGGTGAGATTTAAAAACCGTCTCTGACCTTTGTCACAGAAGCGACCCCCCCAGCCCGGCTCGCAGCTGCACTGCCACGGCTGCTGACAGGAGCCGTGGACGCAGCCGGGCATCGGCACGCAGCGGTCGCAGCGCTCTCCGTCCCAACCGGGGTCACACCTGGAACACAAAGAGTTCACCTGCTTTTACTGAGGTTACCTGCTGGCTCATTTACCGGTGATGACATCATCTCACAGTCTAAATCATAGAGGTTTCTGGTCCAGTTCTCTATCTGCTGAGGAGAGGAGCTTCACACTGGAGCTTCCTTTACGAAAGGAAAGGAGATGATGCCGTCCCACAATCCCTAGCGGCAGCAACATTTAAAGCGTAAGAGTAATGCCACCTGAAAGATGCTGTGTGCATCTGGGACGCTGATCAACAGGTGACTCACCTGCAGACTCCGGACTCGTCACAGTGGCTGTTGGTGATGTTGCAGCTGCAGTCGCTTCCTGCAGGGATCAGAACGGGACAGATCAGAGACAGGAAGTTGACAAAATAAGAGCGTGTGATGTGGAGACTGAGGGAGCGGTGCTGCCTTTGACCCCCCACCCAACCCCACCCTCCCTGTGTGTCTTTAGTGTGTGTGTCTCAGCCCTCAGGACCTGTAAAGGTGTTTCAGGTCTCTGGTGGGACATTAGCAGCAGACGGTTTGACCTCTGACCTCTGGCAGTTGCCGAGCCACGTGGCGTTCAGTGTTTTAGCAGCTTGTCTGTTAGTCAGAGAGACAGCTGCTGACGGCCTGCTGCTTCAAGTGAAACGACTAGAATCATCTCCCCTCTCTCTCCCTCCTCAGTTACAGGGTTGAATGACCAGAACATTGTGATGTCACAGTGCAGTTGACCTTTGACCTTCTGAATATACAGATTTGTGTTAAATTGTGTCATAAGGTAGTGAATGAATTCTTGAGTTATGGCAAAAAACGTGTTTTGTGAGATCACAGTGACCTTGACCTTTGACCTTTGATCACCAAATTCTAATCAGTTCATCGTCGAGTCCAAGTTAGTGTTTGTGCCAAATTTGAAAAAGTTTCATCACGACGTCACTGAGATATCACGACGGACAGACGGACACCCTGACAACATAAAACCTCCATCCCAGCAGCGTCCGTCTCTCGGTCCCTGAACACTGAACTTTCCCAGCAGCTCTTGAACGTCACAGCTGATTTAAATTCCTCAGTGATGTTTAGAGAAATGAACTCAGCAGTGAAAACACTCACTGACTTTATTTTCTCCTGAGGATCAAACTTGGAGCGGGTCATCGGCGGGAATACTTGCTCCATGTTTAGACCACAGACCGTGACCTTTGACCTCGGAGCTAACAGCGGCTCTGAACGCAGGTGAGGTGGAGCTGAAGTGGATCGAGTGTCGGCTGGAATGAGGGAGGATTGTTTTCAAAGGGAGTCCTGACAGAGGGACAACAGGCTTGTCCTCCGCCCCGGCAGCTCCAGGACCTGGTGTGGCGCTCGCGGCCCCGTGCTGGAGCTGCCGGGGCGGAGGACACCGGCCGAGTCTCGCATGACTCCAACAACAGCTGGGAGGTGCTAAGTGTTATCTGAGAGGAGGCAGACAACAGAGAGCGCAGGGTTAATCTGACAGCTGGGAGAGCCCGGATTAACGGAGAACAATAAGCCGCCGAGCTCCTCTGAGCGCGCTCAGCAAAGATCCACGCCCATCCGTGCATGCAGCCATGACACGACCATGATTTACCGCCGAGTCACATCATCAGGACTGTTGATGCGTTCAGAGACACTTGAAGTGAACAAAAGAGTCGGTGTTATTTTTGTCCTGAAGGGCCCCGGGGCCCCGCCCCCTAAATAAGACTGTTAGACAGTCTCTGATGAGGAGGTGATGAAGATCAAACACTGTTAGTAATGAGGAGGGAGAGGGTGAGGAGGGAGAGGAGGAAGATGAGGGTGAGGAGGGAGAGGGTGATGAGGAAGAGGGGGGTGAGGTGGGAGAGGGAGATGAGGAAGATGAGGGAGAGGAGGGAGAGGAAGATGAGGGTGAGGAGGAAGAGAACTTCCCCTAACAGCTGTTCCACAGGTGACAGGTGCTGTGAACTGATTTAAACAGATTTTACTGTAGAAACAGAGTGAAGCTCTGTGATTGGATGTTTCTTGCTGAAAAGCACCATGGGAGTCGTAGTTGACTTCTCTCCTTTTGTTTCAGTTTGTTCTGGTTAAATTCAACCTGCGGGACGTTGGAGCATCTGAAACGAGTGTGTGTGGAGCAGGTGTGTGTGTGATGCGATGAAGATGAGTGATGTGACAGCTCTTCATCCTCAGTCACGTTTCACTGCTGCAGCTTCACAGGGAGAGAAAAACGAGGAGAGAGGAACAGCTGTCTGATGACAAACTTCCTCAGCTTCGTTTTATTAAAGAGTGACGACCTCAGAGACGACGGTGACTGACAGGAGGAGAAGATGGAGGGAAAACTCCAGAGGGAGAAACTGAGCGTGGAGCGCTCAGAAAGATTCAGATCCATGGAGTTAGGTGATTTTATTAATGTATTTATTATATTTAATAAATGGCTATTTTAATGAACAGGATTGAATTTAGGAGGAAAAAGTAATGCTTTTAACACATAAATGTATAAATAAATATTTATATTTTCAACATAATTTCAATGAATTTAATTCACATTGATGACCTCGGACTTTAACACTGAAACAGCAGAAACATGTTCTCCAGATGTATACAGATGTTAATCTACTCTAGAGTGACTAGACATCCCCGTTTTTAACTGAATTAAAAACACGTCTATTGCTGTTTTTAACCAACAGAGGGCTAGCTGCTCGCTATAGCAGCTTCAGAAATTAAGCTAAAACCATCAAAACAGAGTTATCCAATAAGATTTTTCTTTTTTTGCTGTGTCTAGGCAGAGAAAAGGTTAGCTGGCTCACTCATTGGTAAAGAATTCTTAACCAGCTTAACTAACGAAAACAAACAAAAAAAATAGTTTTTATGTTGAAAAAAGTGAAGAAGAAGAAGTTGTCTGACGTTGTGCAATGGTCTATAATAATGTAATCGAGGAATAGACAGACAATCAGACATCATGACTGCTTCAAAGGTAGGGCGTTGTTGTTACCATAGTGGAAACACATGACACCGGGACTGTCCCTCTGTTTTATTTCATAAGTAAAAACGTTGGATATTTTAATGTTATACTGACCATCAAACTGAAAATGTCTTCAGAAATCTGGTCACCTGAATCTCAAACATGGTTTAACATGGCTGTCCACAAACTTTTGGCCATGTAGAGCAGCATCTATTTAGATCTCAAATTAAAATCAATTTTATACCGTTTAGTTTCTTTTTATCACAACGTTGATTTCCAGGTTATCCAGGACGTGTGGAACCTGTGCAGGTGATCAGTGAAACTGAAACTGAGACTGAAGAAACTCAGAGGCAGCAGGTGTGTGTGTGTGTGTGTGTGTGTGTGTGTGTGTGTGTGTGTGTGTGTGTGTGTGGGGTTTAGTGTTTCTGAGGATAATTTTAGCTCTTCCTGCTGCTTTAAACATGATGAATGCTCCACTGATTGAAGTCACCTCCCTCGCTGCTCTGCTGCTCCCTGATTGGCTGGGTCAGCAACAGCACCTGTTCCCCTCATTAGCTGTCCAATCAGAGCCACTTATGAAGTCGAGTAGTTGTGACAAAGGTTATTGTTGAGGCAGTCGATCAGTGGATTTTTCCGTGATTACAGACAGACACTGGAGCTGGTGTGAAGGCCGCTGCAGGAACTTGATCCTGCTGCACGTGTCGCAGTGTGACCTGCAGCACTGACACGTATGACCTCATATGACCTCATATGTGACCTCATGTATGACCTCAGAGAGGTCTGGAGTTCACGCTGCCCTCCACAGCTGGACGAGGAGTTTCTATAACGTTTCTATAATCCTTATAAAACCACATGAAGCTAAAAACAGCTGCTGAATCTGATGGAGGAAGTTCTGGTTCAGGATCTGATGGCGTGACTCCAGAGGGGTTCTGTTGGGTCAGTCTGAGTCAGAAGTCCCAGGTCCATGTTTATTCCCACTCAGTACCTGGTAGTGGTGACTGCAGTGGTTCTGGTGAATAGTTCTCCCGTTGTTTTGCTAGTTTAGAGACAGAGTTACGTCCAACCCCGTCCACCCTGGTTAAATTCATTGACTGGAAATGAAGATGGACTCTGTGACGTCACCCACAGGTTACTGAAGCTCAGAGTAGCTGCTCCACTGTCGCCATCTTGGCAGTGTCTGACTCCGCCCTTAACTCCCAGCTAATCCAAAAATGGTCAAAGAGGAGGGGCTGAGACTTCAGTGCAGGATGCTGCACGTTAGCATAGCTGGGTGTCCGGGTCAAAGGCTAGTCCAAGGCTGAACTGAAGTGAGACGGTTTGGTCTACACAGGATTTTTGTTCACCTGTCCACCTGTTGGTTCGTTGTCCAGGTAACAAAGGACGCATTTGAAGGAGCTTTTGAAATGTGACAGTCTAGTCGCGCCGCTGTGACGCAATCGATCTTCAAATGCAGCATCTGAGGGTTGAGGCCGTGAATTAGGACACAGCTATAAATAATGCTAATTAGTGCTAACTTATAAATAAAATAATACTAGTTTCACATCCTCATGTTCTGTGAGTCAGTTAACCAACAACAAGTCAGATTATCTGTCTTATGTTTACATGAAATATCCTCCAACACCACGAACAGAGAGGTGACAACATGAATAAAAAGATAAACGTTCCCATAGGTAAGAATAAGAGTCTGTAGACGTCGAAGGGTTTTAGTGGTTGAAGCTGATTATTTTAAAGCCTGGTCCGCTCTGCGTCTCTGGGGAGGGAGGGAGGGAGGGAGGGAGGGAGGGAGGGTGAGGAGGGGTGAGGTCACCTGAACTGGATGCCTCCTAAACTTTAACGATCAGAGAAGCTCCGAGCTCTGAGATCAGCAGCCTGCGGAGTAAGAAAAATATTTAGCTGCAATCACAGAGGCTCACCGAGTCCAACCTCCCACTCCTCACCCCCCCCCCCCCCCCCCCAATCCTCCCCACCCCCATCCCAAGTCTCTCGGCGGTGGTCCCGCTGATCCTCGACCCTCGTCCTGACACCTGTCCGTCCTCGACACCCGGAGCTCCTCTCTGATTAATCACACTCTGCTGCCTGACAGGAAGCTCACAGCTGACTCACTGTGGGGGAGGGGGGGTATAATATGAGGAGGAGGTGGGGGGGTAATGACTTAAACTGTGATGTGGTGGGGGGGTGGAGTGGAGGAGGTATCATATGAAGAGAAGCTGCTTAAAGTTTGTTGTGTGATTCTCTGGCTCTTCTCTCAGTCGAACACAGTGACAGAAAAAACAACGTTCACATCTTCATCTACAGTTACAACAAACACGATCACCACATCACTGAACTAGTTACCACTCACTAACTAAGTCACAACTAACCAACTGAGTCTGATCTGACGAAACGTGACGTTAACAGGAAGTTCAGTCTTTCAACTTCAGATAAACTAAAGTTTTCAGACGGAAAAGTCGCGTCACTTCAAACAGACGGAAACTTCTTCTTCTGTCTCTCCAGGCGTGTGAGCAGGATGGTTTTAACTACGGGGAGCCATCTTAAATCAGATCAATAATTCAAGTCAATAATCAAACTGCATGCAGCTTGCATGATATGATGGAGGTATATTTGACTTCACTTCAGTGTTTCGCCCATGTTTGTGTGATTGTACTTGTTTATTTACTGATATATTCGAACTGTTTACATGTATTAATACATATGTGACCTGTAACTTTTGAATGGATCATGTATGAATGTTTATGATCATGTATTTCTAATCACTTTTTATTAACCTAAATTATTAACTTCCAGTTTTAGTTTTGATTCTGAAGCTGACTGTAAAATATTCAGATTTATTCTGAAAATCTTAATTTCATCATCATATAATCTGTTGTATTATCATGAGGTTTGTTTCCTGCAGAGAGAGTACCCACAAGATCATGTGACCTACCTTGACCTGTGCAGGGCGGGACGAGGAGGGCGGCGAGGACGCAGACGCTCAGCGGCAGCAGGACGGCTGCAGCTCTGACTGCAGACATGTCGGCTGCAGAGACCAGGACCTGAAACACAAGAGAGAGACGATGACTCTGACCTGGAGTCAGTTTCTCAGAGTTGGGTTTGGGGCCGGCTGAAAGGTGAGACGCAGACAGCGGCGTCTTCAGCCAAGCGTCTCGAGCTGTCATCGTCCGGATCAAAGGTCTGAACCAGGTGTGAGAGAGATAAATCATAGCTGCTGCTGCTGCTGGTCCAGGATCAGAGCTGGACCTCAGATCAGCTGTTAACAGACAGAGGTCACTCACATCCTGTCACTGTGTTTACATCAGCTTCTTTTTAACTTCCTGTTTACAGCCATCACACTGATCCCTTCACAATAAAAGTGAACACTTGGTCTCAGTCCTGGAATGACGTCACAGATCTGCAGTTAACGTTCTCCTTTTTATTCACTGTATCCACGGAGACGACCTTTGACCTCAGTCTGTCTGCTGTACAGTCTCTGCCTGAACTCACCCTAACTGTAGAGAGGGGAACCTGACTCAGAACCAGCACAGACTCAGAACCAGCACTGACTCAGAACCAGCACTGACACAAGACCAGCACAGACTCAGAACCAGCACTGACTCAGAACCAGCACAGACTCAGAACCAGCACAGACACAAGACCAGCACAGACTCAGAACCAGCACTGACTCAGAACCAGCACTGACTCAGAACCAGCACAGACACAAGACCAGCACAGACTCAGAACCAGCACAGACACAAGACCAGCACAGACTCAGAACCAGCACTGACACAATACCAGCACAGACTCAGAACCAGCACTGACTCAGAACCAGCACAGACACAAGACCAGCACGGACACAAGACCAGCACAGACTCAGAACCAGCACTGACTCAGAACCAGCACTGACTCAGAACCAGCACAGACTCAGATCCAGCAGAGACACAGAACCAGCACAGACACAAGACCAGCACAGACTCAGAACCAGCACAGACACAAGACCAGCACAGACTCAGAACCAGCACTGACTCAGAACCAGCACAGACTCAGAACCAGCACAGACTCAGAACCGGCACAGACACAAGACCAGCACAGACTCAGAACCAGCACTGACTCAGAACCAGCACAGACTCAGAACCAGCACTGACTCAGAACCAGCACTGACTCAGAACCAGCACAGACTCAGAACCAGCACAGACTCAGAACCAGCACTGACTCAGAACCAGCACTGACTCAGAACCAGCACAGACTCAGAACCAGCACAGAGGTGTTAACAGGTTCTGATAACCTGAGTCCCTGGTATCAGTTGGTGTGATCGGATCAGATCTTTGTGGCTGTGTGAACTCTCAGCCGGACTCGGTCTGTTTGAACCTCCACAGATCAAACGAGTGAAACCCGATCAGCTGACAGACGCCGCGTCAATAACTCACTCAGACTCCGACCTGCGAGTCTTTGATGTTGGACATTTCTGACGCGTCGGCGCCGCAGCATCATGACCTCATGATGCTGGAATCCTGCAGGAGCTGGAGACGGTTTCATCGTTTCATCATTTACCTCAGTGACATTTTTAAAGAGAAGAGACACAAACCTCTTGATCATAAGATTTGATATTTAAACTGAAACAATTATTGGGTTTATAATAATAAAGTGATGAATGTTTTCTGTCAGATGTTCAGTTTATCATCATGAAAGACAAACTGAGTTTCTGTAGTTTCTGTAGTTTGTCTTTACGACAGATCATCTGAACAACTGCTGCTCAGTGTGTGTGTGTTTGTGTGTGTGTTTGTGTGTGTTTGTGTGTGTGTGTGTGTGTGTGTGTGTGTGTGTGTGTGTGTGTGCGTGTCCTCTGGTCTCTCAGGTGGACTGTGGTCTGGTTGGCCGTCGGCCCGCAGAGATCCATCCTCACGTTTCAATGAATCTGCAGGTTCATCTCTCTCACTCTCTTCCAGGAACTGAGAGAGGAGGAGGAGGAGGAGGAGGAGGAGTGTCCTGAAGCACAGTCTACAGAGACTACATTTCCCAGCTTCCCCTCACTGATCTCCAGTTGTTGAGCTGTGAATCCTTAGAGGCTGATTAGATTCGGAGCCAAACAGCTGCTCCTCATCTTCATCACTCACATGTTTCAGCTGCAGGGAACAGACAAACATCGAACTGATGGTTTCACTTCATGTCACCTGTGTGTCACCTGCGTGTCACCTGCGTGTCACCTGTGTCACCTGTGTCACCTGTGTGTCACCTTTGTGTCACCTGCGTGTCACCTGCGTGTCACCTGCGTGTCACCTGCGTGTCACCTGTGTGTCACCTGTGTGTCACTGAGCTCTGAAGGTTTCACTCTTTAAACCAATGAAAACAACCTGTTTCCAAACTCCAGGTGACAGAGGAGAGAAGCTGCTGGAGGACGATGATGGAGGACAAAGATCAGACACCAGAGACCGGGTTCAGTCCAGAGTCCAGTCTGTGGTCCGGCTCTTTGGTTCAGGTCAGTAAAGATGGAGGTTCAGGTTCAATGTGAATAAACTTTTCATGCCTTCATGACAATCAGAGCGGCAGCCATGTTGTTTTCAGGTTGCCTGTCCGTGCGTTTCATTCTCATGGACACGATATCTCAGAAACACATTGAAGGAACTTCTTCACATTTAACAGAAACATTCACCTGGACTCAAGGATGAAATGATTAGATTTAGGTGGTAAAGGTCAAAGTTCAAGGTCACTGTGACCTCACGAAACACTTTTTAGCCGTAACTCAAGACAAATGGTTCATGATTAATAAAATCTGGACAAACAGGAAGTGACCTGGAACTAGTCTGAGTGGAGGAGGAGGTGATTCTGATTCTGTATTAAACCAGACCAGGATCTTTAACCTGAACCCAGAGCTGAGAGTCTGAACAGAATCATACTGTGATCTGAGTCTCTCCTGCAGCTCTGGACCACCTGTTCTGAATACAGATTCACTCCTGGATTCTGGATCGTCTGAAGACTCGAACTGAAACGTCGGTAATGTGACGCCTGAACGGATAAAACTGAGGACAGGCCGAGTCTCCTCTGTCACATCAGAGAGACGGTGTTTCTGTCTCTGATTTTCAGATCAGTCACTCGCCTCGCTCAGGTGTTTCCTCTGAGAACACGTCGCCTGCAGCGCCGCTTTAACCCCTTCACACCCAGAGCTGAGTCGCAGCAGAAAGAAAACATCTGCAGAGACTCTGCTAATCTGTGTTAATTTAAAAAAAGTAACTCAGCAGAGACTTTAATTCAGCATCACAGAAAACAGCTGGAGCTTCGGCAACGTCACTGTGTCACTTTTCAACAGCAAATATTTGACTTCCCCCAAAACAAACTCCTTCAGAGCAGATTTTATAAAGTGGGACCACGCTGAACATTACCTACCGTAATGTCCTGACTATATATCACTACCTCACACAACGCCACGTCTAATAACCAGAACTGTCCCTTTAAATTGAAAACGTTTTAGCATGAACGTAGCATGAACCTGGGTTCTCCAATCGACTCAGCTGGTACCAGGAGACTCAGTGTTTGTTAGCTTGTTAGCCTGTTAGCCAGTGGATAGCTGCTCAGACAGGTGGATGTTTTCTCCTTCGTTTGAGCTAAGCTAACAGTTTCCCCCTGCCTCCAGTCGTTGTGCTAAGCTACGCTAACATCCTGGACCTCTGTCTGAGCTGGATCACAGAGAACCGGAGGACTGACCAAATCTCAGCCTGTTCCTTTAAATGTAACCCACAACAGTCTCGGCACCTGGACCTGCAGCCGAGGACTTTGAATCATGTGATCTGTCACGTTTCCAGCTTCCTGTTCTTACCTGCTGCTTCCTGTCGGAGGTTTCGACTCCCTCGTTCTCCGTCTGCAGGTTTTCAGATCTCCTCCTGCTCTCTGCTGTCAGACCTCTTCATGTTGACTGTTTTCCTCCGTGTTTGTCTCTTCTTCCTGCTCGCAGCTTCAGTCTGTGCAGCCTGTTGCTGTAGCGACGGACCCTGAGGTCGCTCTGCCCACACACTCGACTGGCAGGCGGCGGCGGCGGGAAACAACGGGCAGGATCATTTTTCCAGAGATTACAGTGACGAACACAACCTCCTCAAAGACAGGAACTGACATGCCTGGATTACTGAGTGTGTGCGAGTGTGTGTAACTGAGTATCTTCCATACTCACATACCAGAGCGCACACACACACACACACACACACACACACACACACACACTGATCTTTTCTTTCAGAGTGTTTGGTTGAGAAAGTAAAGACTGAGGGGAGTGTGTGTCTGTGTGTGTTTGAGAAAGGATAGCAACAGGTGGTCAATTTAATGCTTCAACATGTACTCACACACACACACACACACACACACACACACACACACACAGGGTTTTCTTTCTGTGCATTCTTCAGGCAGCAGAGCAGCAGCAGAATGTGCAGATGGAAACGCTGCAATAATCTGAACATCCTGTTTTTATACACGTTTTCAGAACAAACAAGGAAAGTTAAAATCCCCTCCCCCAGCAGAACAATCTCACGTTAGAAAATATGTTTTAAACAAGTATTCAGTTTCCTGAGGTAAATGTACTCAAAGCAAAGTAAAAATACTGCATTTAAATTAAAGTACAGATGTATTATCAACAAAATGTAAGGTGTGAAAAGTAAAAGTGCTTCGTAGCTCCTCCAGGTGGAGCTGCTCTTAAATACGTCATAAACACTAAGATAGTTCAGTCCAGTGGTTCCCAACCTAGGGGTCGGGCCCCTCCAAAGGGTCACCACATGAACCTCAGGGGTCGTCAGATGATTCATAGGAGAGGAAAGAAGAAAAAACTAAATTGTGATTCACTGACTGACTGTTTTAAGTTTCTGGACTTTTCTCTAATCTTTCATTTTTTGTGAATTACTGATCATCTGAACAGTTATTGAAATGAAACCATGTGAAACGTTTAGAGGAGAAAAGCTGCTCGGGTCTGAAATTGTGTGTTTGGGGTTCAAACCTAAACAAAGCTGCTTTTATTGTTGGAGGTTATAAGCTCAAGGAACATCGGGAATGACCCCAAAACAAAGACATGCAGGTGAACTGGTGACTCTAGGTGATGAGCGACTATGCCGTTACATTTCAAAGGCTCCAACAGGTGGATCCTTCATGACCCAAACATATCCCAAGATTCATTGCACGCAGGTAATGAAAGCAAACCACACAGACAGAGAGTCTGAAGATCACACTGTTAAATGTAAGTATTGTGTTTCAGCTCGGAACAACAACCGGGAGATGGGAGCCGCACTTTGTGATGCCACCGTAAAGGCGGGAACAGCTGATGACGGAAAGCGAAAATCTTCCGTAGACCAGGAGTTCTCGTTCTGGTTCGGGCTTCACGACGGTCTATGACGACTATGAAGAGCCACGTCCTCCGAAGATGTGGCCCCTGATTGTGACACAGCTCATGTTCAGGTGAGCCCCGCCTCTTGTCCAACATCAGTCCAACGTCACACCCTCTAAAGGATTAGTGGATCTCGCTAATGGAAAGTTTGGTTCATATAAAGTCACTGTATTTTATAAACCTCCCGTGTTTTCAGGATCTCAGGAATCTTTCTGAGAGGGTTGCAAACATGGAAGCAGCAGAGTCTGTAGACGAGGCGGAAACATTGGACTCTGCAGATACTCAGAGAGTAAAATCAAACTACTGGCCCAACATATGCCTCGGTTATAGTCTGTTTTCCTCCTGTATTGGCGAAGCTGTGAGCGCCAGAATTGGTCCAGATATGGAAGTGATAAGGGCCAGACTTGGGCTGTGGAACTGGGCGTACACTGGGCCAGAAGAAACACAAGCATGTGGCTCAAAACATAAAGAACAGGCAGGATTTATTTTGCCTTCTGGGTTCAGTACACACTGCCCTGAGAGCAGGTATGTGCTGCGTCAGATTCTCACCTGGATTAAACCGAGTGGAAAATGTCAAACTGTAAAACTGCCATTTTCTTTTATTGCATTTGTCCCAAGTGGCTGTTGCTGCCCATCATCTTTTACACCTGTTTGACTGATCGATGTTTAAATGTGAATTAGTGTTAAATCTCAATTATTAATGCTACAAACCAAAGATTCTAGTGTGAAACTGTCAAACTATAAATCTGCTGGGACAAAAACAGGCTTTTGAAAACCGAGTAGGACGAGGGGAAATTACTGCGCTGCACACACACCGATGCTCCTCCAGCTCCAGATAGTGGCTGCCTTATTATTCTGCCCACCCAACCGCACAATCTGATGTCGACATTCAGCTGCTGATTTTCCACTCAGACAAGTCTGCGTGATGAAGCGCTGATAAAACATAAAAGCAGAAAAATGGAAACAAAGAGAGGGAAATCAGAGTGTCGGTCCACAGCAGCTCCATCTGCATTTACTGGATGAATATCTGAGGCCAAGCCGAGTTACTGCAGCGCTCTCAAACCCACATCGCCTTTTAAAAGCTAAATAACTGCTATTTACATTTTGTGTGTAGCGGTGTGTTTTCCTGTAGCAGCAGCAGGCTGCACGGATCAGATACGTTTCCCCTCGGGACAAACACTTTGTACGGAAACACAAACAGACAGTAAATCATCTCTGCAGGAGCTGGCACACACCACTGCTACCGAGAGAGAGAAATTACTTCTGTTTGTGTTTCAGGTGAAACTGCAGGAGGGTGAAACCATTTAATAATAACACAAATGAAGTCGTTATGCTCAACTCATCAGCTCAGCAGGTGGTTGCATATATAATCCATGTGCGTCAAAGATCATTGAAACTAAAGACTAGTTCCATTATTTTCAGTTCCTGTATTCAGCGCAGTATAGCGGACCAAATTCAGCTGCAACAGGAAGACAGGAAATCCTCAGTGGACCAGGCCGTTTCATTTCATTTCAGTCTTCGCGGTTTACGAAGACTACGAAGGCCATATATTCGTCGACAGTGTCCTCCTGTGTACCCTACTGTTGTTTAGCTAGCTGTAAGCTAACTAGCCTTTGTTATGCTTAGTTCACATTACGTGATTTAAACTATACAAGCAACTGAGTGTTAAAAACATTCACATCAGCTTCTGACTGGCAAGAGAGTCCAAAATATAGTGAATCTTTACACAGAGATGATAACTCCCACCTGGTGACAAGGACAGGTGAACAGTCTGTTGGCGCAACAGCTGCAAATGCACCAACAAATTAAAATCCAACATTTCCACTGATACAATCATGTGTCATTATGAATTATGTGTCAACACAAATGACTGTTTTACATGAATGCAACATTAGTAGTTCAGTGTTTGTAGTGTTTTGTACTTGTATGTGACATTTTTAGCTAGCACTTTGTATTGTTTGTAGTTTCCTGTCTGTACGATTTGTAAGAGGTTTGTTGTCGTTACACTTTTTTACAGTTATTTGTTTGTTATTTTAGCTTTAATGTTAGCTAGCTGTTTGTACCATTTGTAGCTAGCACATGTAACGTAGCCAGGTATTTATGGTGTTTGAGTTCTACTTTATGAACTTTAGTGGCTGTTTGTTGCAGATTCAGTTACACTTCATTTTTATAGATAGTTCCGACGTTAGTAGCTACGTGTTTGTAGTGTTGTACGATCACGTAGCTACTAACGGCTGTTGGCTGTTGTTGTGTAGCTCGCAGTTTGTAGTACAGTTGTAACTGGGTTTTTTACCATTTGAAGCAAGTTATTTTTAGTATTAATAGCCATCTTATTTTTCTTTTTTAATCTTTTACTGTTTGAAGCCAGTAGTTTTCATTGACTAGATTTTTGTAAAAATTTAGGATTGATTTTTTTTTTTTACAATTGATTGTTTGTATTGATGGGTAAATATAAATGTAATGATGTATGTAATGATGCTTTTGTACAGTACCTGTTTGTACTGTTCATTGCCAGCTATAGTTGTTTATAATGTTTGTATAGCAAGTTATAGTTAGTTGCAACTATGAACACAGTTTAGTTTAGCTTTTTACAGCTGTTTGTACCTACATAAATACCTGCAGCTGATGAATACAAACAGTGTTTGCCTTTAACTTGTAAACGTACTGTGACATGTTATTTTAATATGATGAACACGTTCAGTTGTTGATGGGAGTGATTTTCCGAGCAGTTGATTTAAATTTTTTTAAATTACAGTCTTGAAGTTTCCATCCAAATTCTCATTTTCACACTGTTCATGTTTGTTTACGTCTCCAGGGTTTGATTTGTCTACATCACAGCACATCAATACAAATGTTCAGTGACAGACTTTAGCACTTTTAGCTACATTATCATGCAACCATGATGTCACTTAACACAACATACAAAATGAAGGAGCCTTTACTGACTGTGATGAGTTTTCCCTGACGTGAAGAGACATGAAGTGAAACCAACAGCAGCCGGAAGGAAGAAAAACCGTCGAAACACTGAAGGAGGATTTAAATGATCAGCTGGTGGAGAGTAAACAGGATCTGCAGCTGATGGTTCAAACATGCAGAAACGTTTGTTAAACTCCTGACCTTCAATGAAATAATCTACAAACTGAAAGGAAAGGGTTGTCTGAACCTTTTAGCTTCAGAGAGGAGCTGAAAGCTGCTTTTTCTTTCACTTTCTGAACATTTGAGGACAGATGATTTTTTTCGCCGGCGGGCGGTAAGAAGAAGAAGGAAAACCTTTTACACTCTTTGTTGTTCGTGTCTGGCGGCTTCAGCATCTCTCAGCTCTGACAGCTTGGACTTTAAAACTCTAGGAGGAGAATAATCCACTTACAGGAGCACTCACTCCACCCTGCAGGGGGTCAACTGCTGCCATGACAACAGAGGAGGAGGAGGCTGGTCGCAGGATGAGTCCCGGTCTGTAATGTTTCTGAGGGTTTCATCAGAAACTAAAACTGAAACGTCCTTCAGGCAATGTTTCATCTGTCAGCTCCTCACGTTATTAAACATGAGCCAGACCGTCTGCTCCAGGGGTCAAAGGTCAAAACCATGTCACATCTACATCACAGCTGGATTTCCATCACAGTTTTGTGCAAAACAGAAGAAGCTTTTTAGAAAAGTCGACAAAGCACAGTTGTGAATAATCTGTGTTTCCATGGAGTGATGTCATGTGATGGTGGAGAGCGAATCTTTTCCTTCGTCCGTTTGACCAGCAGACGACAACCAGGTGGTCGACACGTAAAGCCTGTTTGTTGCTGTGATTGTGGATTGAAACTGGACACACCTGCAGCCACTGAGACCTGTGTCTCACCCTGAAGCTCTCCAGTCTGTCAGAGTGTCTTTTTAAAGAGTCCACACTGGGAGCTTTTATTTTGAAGTGCTGGTATTTATGGAGTGGTTTTTACAGGCCGCTGAAGCCGAACGAGCGCGTTTGATCCCGGCAGAGCGCCGAGTGAATCAGTGTGAGGATGAAGCAGCAGGTCTGAGGCGGCAGGAACAGAACCTGGGGAACCGGCAGAGAGGTTCTGCTGGTGAAACACAGCTGTTTATAATCTATAAAACTGTTCTGTATAAACTCTTCTACGCAGAGAGAAGAACGCAACCTGTTTGAACAGGTGGTGAGAATAAAATCAGACCCGTTTTAATTACACATGTAAAATTAAAAGACTGATTTACAGTCTGATTTTCTGACTGCTGCTGTCAGCTGATGGAGATCCACGTAAATAAAGAAATAAATCATGTAAGTGCAGAGATGGTGCAGGAGGTCCTCCTCCACCCCAGCTGCTCCGCTCTCACTGCTGCTGATTAAAACTGAACAACCCTGCACCGTCCGAGTTCAGCAGGTTTGTAGTGAAGAAGCTTTTCTCATGTTTTCAGTGACTGTCCAACATGATAACACACTTCATGAAATATCATTATTTATCCTCCAAGGACTCGAGGAAGTTTTGACCACAGAGACGCAGGTCGTCCTTCGTCCTTTGTCCTTCAGCTGATCAGCATGAAAATCATCCAAACCTCCGTCCAGCGGCGAGGATATACGAGACAGAAGAGACAGTGAAGTGATGCAACCTGACAAAACATCCAACAGCAGCACAAATCACAGAGAGGTCATGAATTTACGAGCAGCTGCGAAACAGAGTCTGAAGATTTAACACGACGACACAACCGTCGTTGATGAACACGTCCTGTTTGATTTGTGTCCAGATTTAACAGCTTCAACGTTTCTGTTCCTTCAGAACTGATTTGACTTTTCTCAGTTCAAGAGAGTCTGAGTTCACTCTGCTGAGGCACTGTGCTACGTTCAGGACACACCGAGGATGCTGCAAGATTTCATTTCCACGCTTTTACTGCTCAATTTCAACAGTATTCAAACATATTAACCATAGAGATCGGCATGGAAAACAGCATATCAAATGCTCAGACCTCTGACACCACAGGGACACAGCACCAGCTGCTGGGTAACGTTTTAAATCTCAAAGAAACAGTGATTCAGTTTGAATTATGGCAGAAACACCACACAGACACTGATACTGTAAGCAACAGGAATGCAACATAAAATGAGTTAAAGTAAAAGTAAGTATTTAGCGAAATGTATTAAAAGTAAAAGTGTTCATACTGCAGAGAAACAGCCCTGTGGATTTTTTATTATTACATGTTCCATGAATATATTGTTATTACTGAGTCATTGATGCTTCAGCAGCATTTTGCTGTTGGAGCTGCTGCAGGTGGAGCTCTTCACTTTATCAACTGTTTGTAGTTTCATCTATAATTGTGTTTTAAATCTTGTTTTGTGAGTAAAATGTTAATCTGTAAAGTCACAACTAACAATGTCTGTTAAATAAGAAGAAGAAAACGAAAAGTTCCTGAAAACTACTTGAATCCAACGCATGACTAAATGAAGGCTATTTAGTGACTTGCTAACATTGCTAACACGACCACTTCCTGTCTTCAGTTTGATTCAGAAGTTAAACGTAATTAAAATCCTGAACTGACAAACTCAGACAGTGAAGTGAAGTGAGTCTAACGTAGTTTCCAGAGAGAGAGCAGGAAGTTTCCTGTGAGTTTAACCAGCTGAGAGTTCTTACCTTCAGATGACAGCTCCCTCCTCTGCTGCTCTAATGTCACAAAGCTCCTTATTATTCAGTCGGTGCGCTCGCTCTCTGCTGCCCTGAACACACACACACCAGCACACACTGTTCCCCTGCAGGTTATTTTAAAGAGTGTGTGTTTGTGTTTGAAGCTGCAGACAAACGACAAGGAGACTCTCCTCCACCCGTCCTCCCCTCTTCATTTAACACCCCCCTCCTCTGCAGGGTATGTCGGGGTCAGGCCCTGTGGAGGGGGAGGGAGGAGCTGCTGGGTCTCCTGCTGTTTGTCAGAATAACTGTGGTGTTAAATTAAATCTGATCAGAGGAGAATCACCACAGTAACACACGGACGCCGTGCGTGTTCAGTCCGCCGCCGCAGCTCCGGCTCCAAACGCAGGTGTTAATAAGTGTTGATTGGACTCATAAACACTGTCAGTGTCACTTTTAACACTTTCACAGATAAAGTAAAATCTGTGTGATGTTGTGAACGAGGCGTCAGTCGACTCCAGAGACGACAACGCTGCGAGAAGTTCAAGTCTGAGCAGTTTCAAAACCAAAGAGCTAATCTTTATCCTGTTCGCTCTCTGTTGTTCATAATGAAATGAACTCTGATCTGATGAAGTGTTGTGTTTCCAAAACACTGGTGGGTTCTTTGACACCAAGGAGAACCAAAGAGACAGAGAAAAGTATAAGTCAGAGTCAAGACAGAGACGAGTCTGGGTCCAAACACAGAGAAGACAAACACGTCTGAGTCAAACAATCCAGGAGACGGACAAGTCCGAGTACAGAGAGTCAAGAGTCAAAATATCTACATGATGGAGACGAATCTGAGTCAAAACACTGAGGAGACAGAAGACAATGACCAATATACCCTCTTTAAGCACTAGAATCTCTCAAAGCACCACTAGAACCTCCACAATGACCATTAGAACCTTCTCATTGATCACTAGAACCTCCACAATGACACCTGGAACCTAAAGGACCACTAGAACCTCCACAATGATCATTAGAACCTTTTCATTGATCACTAGAACCTCCACAATGACACCTGGAACCTTCTCATTGATCACTAGAACCTCCTCAGTGACCAATAGAACCTCATGAAGGACCATTAGAACAGGACAAAGTCTGAGTAAAACCCAGGAGTGTAAGACGAGTCTGTCGAGACGGACGAGTGAAAGAAGCTCGAAGACTCTCAGAACAGAAGAGTCATCGGTGAGTTGTTCGTGTCTGTCCTCTGGAGGACGTCAGCAGGATGATTTCTTGTCGTGTGTCGTTGTTTTGTTTCTCATCTTATGAATTTCTGTGTAACTCAGTTTTCATCTGAACTCTTAAACTTCCTGTCAGTGATGCTCCTGCTGTTCTCACTGAAACGTCTTTGCCTGCAGGAAGTTTTTTGGACCTGGAGGAGACTCAGATTTTTCTCGTTCTCTCTGAATCCTTTTGGTTTATAACCTCGCTCGCCCCCTCCCTGCACGGCTGCGCTGTTTGTTCAGGACTCCCTCCTCTATCTGATCCTCCACGCTGAGCTGTTATGTCTGTATAAGTCAGCTCCCAGCAGGCCGAGTGTGTCGCTTCAGACGCCGTCTCCTTCCCGTGGCTCGTGTTCCTGCATGTCTGTTACTGAATCAGATCTGACTTCAAATCAGGAGATGCCTCACGTCTCAGCAGGCAGAGACTCGTCCTCACCTGGAACAAGGTGGAGCTTTTTAAATATTTCCAGGCGAGAGTGAAGAGAAGCAGCAGCTCAGAGACAGTTGATCCTGACAGACGACACACTGGGAAACAGGATTAGCTCCCTGCAGAGAAAAACATTTCAAATCCAGTGAAAATGTCCCAGTTTTTTTTCTAGGTTTTACTCTTCTAGAATTTTACCACCACGTACGGTCTGTGATTCACTGTGTTCACTGATAGACCATAAGTCCAGAGTTTATGATAACTGGGAGTTTTGTCCCGACAGCTGTGATACGTTCGAAGACCATTGTCCAAATCCAAACTCTTTTAGAGTTCTCAACCAACACGTCACTCACAGATAGGTGAGGATAGGTGTGGACCCACCTGAGGGACCTCTGACATCACTTTAAGGTCCTCTACAACCTCCTAAAAGACCAGTAGAACCTCCTAAAAGACCACTAGAACCTCCTGAAAGATCGCTAAAACCTCTTGAAAGATCGCTAGAACCTCCTGAAAGACCGCTAGAACCTCTTGAAAGACCGCTAGAACCTCCTAAAAGACTGCTAGAACCTCTTGAAAGACCACTAGAACCTCTTGAAAGACCACTAGAACCTCCTGAAAGACCACTAGAACCTCCTAAAAGACTGCTAGAACCTCTTGAAAGACCGCTAGAACCTCTTGAAAGACCATTTGAACCTAAAAGACTACTAGAATAAACTTAACGACCCAGAGAACCTGCTCAGTGACCACAGACATCCAGAACCATCTACAGAATCCCTATAACCTCCTAAATACCACTAGAATAGAACTACCAGAACCTCTTGTAGAACGCCAAGAACCACCAAAAGCATAAAGAACTCTGAATTGATGCCCACTAGAATCACCTAAATGACACCCCCGCACCTCATAAAGACTCCTAGAACCATCAATGGGAACTCAAGAACCCCCATTGACCAATAGAATCTCTTAAAGGACCACTAGAACCTCCTCAATGACAACTAGAACCTTAAGGACCACTAGATTCTCCTCAGTGACCAATAGAATCTCTTAAAGGACCATTAGAACATCCTCAGTGACCAATAGAACTTCCTGAACGACCACT
>NC_079377.1:25927500-25930000 GCF_021018895.1 Seriola aureovittata | reverse complement strand
GTTATGAACATCACATTAATGTTTTTAAAGGTTGTTCTATCAGTCCGGTTGGTATATCTGATCATTCCCTTGTACATTTTTCCATTTTTATAAAAAATGTGAAATGTAAAAGTGTGTATTGGCACTTTAATGTCTCTCTGCTGTCTGACAATGTATTTAAAAATGTATTCAAGTGTTTCTGGGACAATCACAGACAGACAAAGGCTGAGTACAGTTCCTTGCAGCAGTGGTGGGATGTAGGAAAAGTTCAAATCAAGCAGCTTTGCCTACAGTACACTTTCAATGTCACAAAGGACATGTCCAGATCTATGAGAGCTCTGGAGAGAGAAGTGGTGGAGCTGCAGGATTTAGCAGACTCCACAGGAGAACGAGAACACATTCAAGTTCTCAAAGGCAAAAGATCAGCTCTGTCTGACCTGCTGGGTATTTCTGCACAGGGTGCCCTGGTCCGTTCTCGTTTCCAGAATGTGGTTAAAATGGATGCTCCCTCTCACTTTTTCTTCGGTCTGGAGCGTAAGAATGGTCAGAGGAGGCTGATACACTCTCTGCGCTCTGACACTGGGCAGCTGCTGCAGGAGTCGGCTCAGATACGTCAGTATGCTGTTGGTTTTTACCAGGAACTTTACAAGGCGGAGTTCCAGGAAGAACCAGAGGTGGCGCTGTCCTTCTATGCGGGCCTTCCTAAGGTCTCTGAGGGGGATAATGTAGAGCTGGAGGCGCAGCTCTCTGCTCAGGAGCTGCAGGAGGCCCTGCAGAGCCTGCAGAGCGGGAAGGCTCCCGGGATTGACGGTCTTCCTGCAGACTTTTATAAGACTTTCTGGTCCGTCATTGGCGAGGACCTGTTGTTGGTTCTCCAGGACAGTCTGAGAACAGGGAGGTTGCCTCTGAGCTGCAGGAGAGCTGTGCTCACCCTCCTCCCAAAGAAAGGAGACCTGCAGGACATTAAGAACTGGCGTCCGGTGTCTTTACTTTGCACGGACTATAAACTGTTGTCCAAAGTATTGGCAGGTCGACTGAGGAAAGTGATGGAGCATGTCATTCACTTAGACCAGACATACTGTGTACCCGGCAGGTTGATATCTGATAACATTACTTTGATTCGGGACATTTTGAACCTCTCTGGTTCTTTGGGCTGTGAGCTTGGTCTGATTTCTCTAGATCAAGAAAAGGCTTTTGACCGAGTTGAGCACCAGTACTTGTGGCGGACATTGCAGGCTTTTGGGTTCAGCTCTGGTCTCATAGCCAAGATCCAGGTCTTGTACAATGACATTGAAAGTGTACTTAAGATTAATGGTGGTTTGAGCGCTCCTTTCAGAGTCCAGAGGGGAGTCAGACAGGGCTGCTCTTTGTCAGGCATGCTATATGCACTGGCCATAGAGCCATTTCTGCACAAGTTAAGGTCACGGGTGTCGGGTTTTTCTTTTCCTGGGTGTGAACATTGTTTTAAACTGTCTGCATATGCCGATGATGTTATTGTTTTTATAAAAGACCAAAGTGACATTAATGTTCTGGAGGGCACTGTGAGTGATTTTAATAGACTCTCCTCTGCTAAGATGAACTGGGGAAAAAGTGAAGCCTTAGCAGTCGGAGAGGGACGGATTAACAGGCTGATTTTACCTGGAGGCCTCGTGTGGAAGAGAGGAGGACTTAAATATCTCGGGGTTTACCTCGGAGATGAAGCCCTCTCTTCCAAAAACTGGGAAAATGTTCTGGAAAGGGTTGAAGGTCGACTTAAAAAATGGCAGTGGATTTTACCAAAACTGTCTTTTAAAGGTCGGATCCTAATTATCAACAACCTTGTGTCCTCTATGTTGTGGCACCGGCTGGCGCTCACGGACCCTCCTGGGAACCTGCTGTCCAGAGTGCAGGCAGTCATGGTGGATTTCTTTTGGGACCGTCTGCACTGGGTCCCACAGAGTGTCCTCTTTCTGCCTAAGGAGGAAGGGGGACACGGTCTGGTCCACCTGGCGAGCAGGGGGGCTGCTTTCAGACTCCAGTTCATCCAGAGATTCCTGACTGGACCCGCTGACCTGCTTTGGAGACCTGTAGCTCAAGCCATACTGGAGCGGTGTGGTGGGCTGGGTCCGGCTGAGTCGCTGTTTTTAATGGATCTTAATGGATGTAAGTTGGATAACCTGCCGTGTTTTTATAAAGGACTTTTCAGAGTCTGGGGGTTGTTCTGTAAGGAGAGACCAAATGCCGGTGTCTCTTTGTTCTGGCTTCTTAAAGAGCCAGTGGTTCACGGGACTCGTCTCCGGTGTGAAGCTGGGCCGAGCCTGCATCAGAAACTGTGTGAGGCCCAGATCCTCACGCTGGGCCGTGTGGTGGAGGTGTGTGGCCCACGCCTGGACAACGCCGCAGGTCTGGCCTCACGTTTGGGGATCAGGTCAGTCAGGGTGATCAGTCTCCTCCTGAGAGGCTGGAAACAGCAGCTGACTCCCTCTGAACTGTTTCTGATAGCTGCTTATTGTAACGGACTGATTCAGCCAGATGTTACTGA
>NC_079377.1:25850000-25920000 GCF_021018895.1 Seriola aureovittata | reverse complement strand
TAAAACAGTTAATTAATTTCAATTAATTATTGAAATTAAAATGAAAACAATCAGTTTCATCAACAGAAACGGTGAATGTGTTTTCAGTGAGCTGTGATTGTCTGATGCTTTCAGGTTCTTCAGTAAACACCTGTACTGAGCAACAGGTGAGTCATAGAAGAGAAGTTCAGTTCTTTGTGACTCGAACAAATTTTCCAAAAATCTTTGTTGTGACTTTCAAAAAAAAAAGAATCAGGTGAAACAGGAAGTTAAATCTTCCCCTGCTGTGGATGAACTTTGACCCTCAGCTCCTGCTCTGACACATCATCAGGTCAGTGGTTGTCAGGGAGACCATCATCACGGTGTCGATGGGTTGTGTGAAGATGTGTTCAGACAGAGTGTCACGCATCAGGAAACAGTCGCAGAGGAAACATCAGCTTCTCTTAAACATCATTAACTGGTGACGTTGATTAAAACTCCTCCAGCTGTTCCAGCTGTTCTGACGCAGTTTTCTGCATCCTCAAAGACTCTTCAAACATCTGGATGAAAAATATTTAAGAAAAGAAATATAAGAATAGATCTTCAGCCTGTGGTAACTGATTTTTATTGTTCGAAACGAACAAACAGACAGTTGTTTACGACAGCTTGTTGTGGGTTCTTCAGTTTATGAGTTGATGAATAAAACCAGTGAAACTATGAATCTGCTTCATGAGAGAAACGGACATGAAGAAACCTGATCGCCTAGCAACAGTTCCTCCGTAGACCAGACCGTCTCATTTCACTTCGGTCTTCGCGGTCTACGAAGGACCACACCTTCGCAGGCTGCGTTCTCTGCAGGAGGCGTCGCCTGAACTGACTTGAAATTTGACTTGAAATGAATAAAAATCCCAGCATGCATTTCACACTAACCAGTGACAGTGACGGAGGATATGAGAAAGACTCACAGCTGTTACTGTGTCATTAGATTAAGGTGGTGACGCAAAGAGAAAATCCTCGTTAGACCAGACTGTCTCATTGCGGATCGGTCCTCGTCTCTGAAGGAAGTGACCCCTGAACTGGGACACAGCTTCTGTCTCAGTCACTGTAAATGTCTCATTTACATTAAGGTCAGCGCCGTGAAACAAACCCCAGCAGGAGCAGCGTACTGATAAGATATTGGCGTTACTGATCAGGTATTGATCAGTGCTGCTCTCTCAGCAGCACATCAGTCTCTGTGTGTCGAGTGTTTTTGAGGCAGAAGAGTCTTTAAATAGAAACCGTCTGTCGTGTCTCTGGGATCTGAACTTCTAAAGCTTTTTCTTGGTTTATTTTCCGTCTTGTTTTTTCTTGTGTTTCTCTTCAGATTCATGTTGTTTCTCCAGCCGTGAGTTCGCATTAAGAGACGGACGGGTTTATGTGTTTGACAGAGTAGAACAAAAAACACAGGTGGAACTATTACACATTTAAAGTGTTACCATGGTGTCAAACGACACGTGCACGTCATGTTTGATGCGTTACAGATTATATGTGATTGTGTATCTGTGTTTATTAAGGACTAAAGTTATGGAGGATTGAGGGCGTGGCTTCTTTGAGTGACAGGTTGGTGACACCTGATCATCATCCATTATCAATAGATTATCACCAGTTAATTACTAGGTTAACAGGTTATCACCTGGTTAACAGGTTATCACCAGTTAATCATCAGGTTAACAGTTTATCACCAGGTTAACAGGTTATCACCAGGTTAACAGGTTATCACCTGGTTAAAAGGTTATCACCAGGTTAACAGGATATCACCGGGTTATCACCAGGTTAACAGGTTATCACCTGGTCATCACCAGGTTATCATCAGGTTAACAGTTTATCACCAGGTAAACAGGTTATCACCAGGTTAAAAGATTATCACCAGGTTAACAGGTTATCACCAGGTTATCACCAGGTTAACAGGTTATCACCAGGTCAAAAGGTTATCAACAGGTTAACAGGTTATCACCAGGTTATCACCAGGTTAACAGGTTATCACCAGGTTAAAAGGTTATCACCAGGTTAACAGGTTATCACCAGGTTAAAAGGTTATCACCAGGTAAACAGGTTATCATTAGGTTAACAGGTTATCACCAGTTTATCATCAGGTTAACAGGTTATCACCAGGTTAACAGATTATCACCAGGTTATCACCAGGTTAACAGGTTATCACCAGGTTAAAAGGTTATCACCAGGTTATCACCAGGTTAACAGGTTATCACCAGGTTAAAAGGTTATCACCAGGTTAACAGGTTATCATTAGGTTAACAGGTTACCACCAGTTTATCATCAGGTTAACAGGTTATCACCAGTTTATCATCAGGTTAACAGGTTATCACCAGGTTATCACCAGGTTTACAGGTTATAATTAGGTTATCACCAGGTTATCACTAGGTTATCATCGGGTTAACAGGTTATCACCAGGTTAAGAGGTTATCACCAGGTTATCACTAGGTTAACTGGGTATCATCAGGTTAAGAGGTTATTACCAGGTTATCACTAGGTTATCACTAGGTTATCACCAGGTTAACATGTTATCATCAAGTTATAATGTTATCAGGTTATCACCAGGTTAACAGGTTATCACCAGGTTATCACCAGGTTATCACCAGGTTAACAGTTTATCAACAGGTTAACAGGTTATCACCAGGTTAACAGGTTATCAACAGGTTAACAGGTTATCACCAGGTTAGCAGGTTATCACCAGGTTAACAGGTTATCACCAGGTTAACAGGTTATCAACAGGTTAACAGGTTATCACCAGGTTAACAGTTTATCAACAGGTTATCATCAGGTTATCACCAGGTTAACAGTTTATCAACAGGTTAACAGGTTATCACCAGGTTAACAGGTTATCAACAGGTTAACAGGTTATCACCAGGTTAGCAGGTTATCACCAGGTTAACAGGTTATCACCAGGTTAACAGGTTATCAACAGGTTAACAGGTTATCACCAGGTTAACAGTTTATCAACAGGTTATCATCAGGTTAATAGTTTATCAACAGGTTAACAGGTTATCTCCAGGTTAGCAGGTTATCACCAGGTTATCATGGGGGAGAGAAACTACATGAGAAAAGTCTTGTTGTCCTCTGACAGTTCCTTCAGTCTGTTTCTGACCTTTAAGAAACTTGTTGCCGCCGTTTGTCTCGGCAGGGGCTGATGGGAAACTTTGACCAGGAGTTGTTGTAAAAACATCATGAGGTTCGGTTGAATGTCAGTGAACTCACAGCCCTGCTCTTAATGTCCATCTGACCCGCAGTCAGGTCAGAGGTCAGAGGTCAGGGAAGTGTTTCCTCTGGATGTTTGAAGCTGCACAAAAACAAATCACTGTTAAATGTCACTTCAAATGTCACACACCTGCTCTGTGTGTGTGTGTGTGTGTGTGTGTGTGTGTGTGTCTGATTGTTCTACAGTTTGTCTCCCTGATCTTCACGTTGTTGCATTCAAACACAAACTGTATTAAAAGCTGTTTCCTCTGATTAACTGTAATGGGAGGTGAACAGTGACCCTGCTGGTTGATGAGCTCCTCCACAGCCTGTTCACATCCAGCCTGAACCTCCACCTTCACCCTGAGACCCTTTCACAAACATCATGAGAACAAACTCAGGCTGTGCAGCTGCTTCTTTGTCTTTTCGTGTGTTTTTAAATCAGACTTACAGGTGAAACAGGGTCCAGACACACGATCTGACTCTGATCAAAGGCTCCGATTTTAAAGTGTAAGTTTCTTATATTCTACAGATCCCACGCTGCAAGTCACTTTTATTACCGATTCATTTATTATTAAATTTTCCCAGAGTCCAAAGTGTCACTTCAGATGTGTTTTTTTCTCAGACCAACAAAAAATCTTCTGTAGCTTCCCATTTCACTTTTGTGAAATTCTGATTTGTCCAATCGTCTGAAAAACCACCTCGTGTGAGTAAAACATTTTTTCTCCATAACTTTAGTCCTTAATAAAATGTAAACAGGCGAGTTATATAAACAGTTGTCATGACTCCCATTTTAACATTTTAACACGGGAGTCTATGGGTATTGACTCACTGTCTGAGCCAGACTCTAGTGGCCATTAGAGGAACTGCAGGTTTTTGTTGTTGATACTTGGTAAATATGTAAATATTTGTCACACTGTGAAACTGAAACCAGAAAGTGTTCGGATGAAGAATTACTCAGATGATCAGCTCATTATCAAAATAATTTTATATTGAATATTGAATCAGAAACTAGTTTATTGCCAAGTAGGTTTCATATAGGAGGAAAGGAGTTCGCTGCCTGTTGTGGTGGATAAGGATCAGAAATAAACAGAGGAGAACAAAATTTAAAATGAAGATAAGTTTATGATGTCAGCTTTAGTTTGAAGAGTCAGGTAGACACAAAAAACAACAGCAAAGTTCCCGTATTACAAACACTTCAGTTTTATTTCACGTAATATAGAAACAGTGTAAACAGACAGTGTATTTCTTGTTTGGTGTGAACAGTGACTCAGAGTTTGTGTGTCGTCCATATTTACTAAATCAGTTTCTATTTTCATCCTCAGAGTGAAGTCGTACAATAGAAACAAAATGCTGCTGATTTTCTTTCACTCAGACGTTAAACAAACCAAGATTTGTTTGTCAGATTAATGATCTTCATCTCTCTCCTCCTCCTCCTCAGTGTCTCCTCAGACTCTGAGCAAACACACAGTCTCAACAAACTCAGCTGTTCATTATGAAAACCAGCTCATCAGAACCTCAGCCAATCAGCTGCTGCTCTGTGTCGTCACTGATAATAGTTGTTGTTGTTGTCGGAGCAGAAACTGAGATGATGTCATCAGATTATTTGTCTTCATGTGTCGGTATATGACTCAGTCCTATAGAGCTATACTGGTCTGTTGCTAGGAAACAGTCTGGGTCTGTTTCTCTGAAGTCGGCAAATACCAACAGGAAGTGAGGTCTGAAAGAAAATCTGGACAGGACCCGAACCTGAGGATGATGATGATGGCGGTCCTTCATCAGCTGACTGAGTGACACCCCTGGGTTCAGAATAACCCGTTTGAAATTGACGAATCTGGTCTCGGCTGGTCTGGACTCGGCTGGTCCGGACTCGGCTGGTCTGGACTCGGCTGCTCTGGACTCGGCTGCTCTGGACTCGGCTGGTCCGGACTCGGCTGCTCTGGACTCGGCTGGTCTGGACTCGGCTGGTCCGGACTCGGCTGGTCTGGACTCAGCTGGTCTGGACTCTGAGAGAGCTGATGAGAGAGCGATGTGTGTGTGAATGTGTGTGTGGAGGGTTAATGAGCAGACGGACCCACACCATTTGTGTGAAGTTAAATCACACTCACTTCACTGTCCTCATTAAACTGTGTGTGTGTGTGTGTGTGTGTGTGTGTGTGTGTGTGTGTGTGTGTGTGTGTGTGTGTTTGGGTGGGTGCGTGTCACAGAGGGAATCTGAGCTGTGTGTCCGGCTTCGTTCACCTTGTTCAGGTGTGTGTTTCAGTCTCAGGTGGGGTGCGTTTGGTTTCTAGTTCAGGTGAGACGGTGACATCAGACTGAAGCTCCATGTTTCTCTGGTTCTCAGCTTCGTCACTAAGACGCAGACGTCCCCAATAAAGTCTGAGACAAAGGACGAAAGTGTCCACACTGACCAAGTGTCCTGAGATTGTTACACAAATAAACCTAAAGAACAAAGTTGACTGATATCAGGAGGTTTATTTCATATGGTTTCATGGTAAATTCATGATAATTTAAGTTCACACAGTCGTTAAAATGATTAAAAATGCAATTAATAAGTTGTAAAAAAATTCATAAGAGGTGTGTAAAATTTTTGATTGTCCTATGTTTAAGGCTTATTTTAAGTAACGAGTCACATGTCCAGAGTTTAGCAATGGGTATGACCGTGGCATCGTGGATCAGAATCACCATGGATACAGAGGAAAGATATACGGCTCCAAAATGATATTGCTAAAAGCTGCAGTTCCTCTAACGACCACTAGAGTCTGGCTCCAACAGTGAGTCAGTCCCCATAGACTCCCATGTTAAAATGTCCAACGCAGTCAGACACTGCCAAGATGGCGACGGTGGAGCAGCTACTCTGAGCTTCAGAAACCTGCGGGTGACGTCACAGAGGCGACGTCCATCTTTATTTACAGTCTGTGGTTTTTCTGCTGTTGAGAACATGAGGTGACTCGGGGTCACACAGGGCGAGACCAACATGGCGCTTCATCCTCCTTCTGTCCTGACGGAGGCGCCGTCCACTCCAGTGACGTCACCAACCTACTGATACAGAAACATCCTCGAACAAATCACTGGCTGATCTTTATTAGTGTGACGGTGCAGAAACAGCGTCACCACGGTGATGAGAGCAGAGCTGTAACAACGTTAAGATACTGAAGCAGAATGAGACTGAGGCGAGTCGATAAAGCAGAGTGACGACAGGAAGCGGCGGGATGAAGGTCAGAGGATGATGAGCAGAGTCATCCCAGGTTTTATCCTCAGGAAGGTTTTTGTCTTTTAATCCGTCCACAGTCGGAGCAGCTCTGCATTCATATTTCATCACGCTGGAGTCTCGTTGTGTTTGCTCCAGTGGAGCAGAAACGTCCTGTGTGCTGAGCTGAGTCAGCAGGGTCCATCTGGGCCCACCGGGTCCGGGACACCGGATCCGGCTCCGGTTCAGTGAAGGAAGGAGGAATTAAAGGAACCCTGTGGAGCTTTTCACCACTGGGGGAGCTGTGGAGTTTGTCAGTACAGATCCTGGTGCTGGTCTCGCTCGGTCCCTGTGATGAACGTTTGATGTTAACGTGGAGAAACAGCAGCAACAAAGAGACCAACACACGTCCTGAAATATTCAACAAATCTGCTGCAAATGTTTCATGAGGAGGAGAAAGCAGCGAGAGCACGGCGGCTGGGAGACACGGTTTCCTCCTGGTCCAAGACTCTGTACTCCTGTAGCGCAGCTTTGTGTGAGGGGCCCCTGACTCCTCGGGCCCCTGAGCCCGTACAGGGGGGGGGGCCTCACAGTAAACCATGTCAACATGTTTGTGACTCAGAAACAACAATGTGAACACAGACTCTTTGTTTCCATGAAAACCACAGAGAGATTTAAGTAAACAAGGAAAGAGGACGACATGAAGGAAACAAGGAGACAGTTTAGTCAGAGGACGGTCAAGGTTGTGTGTGTGTGTTTGTGTGTGTGTGTGTGTGTGTGTGTGTGTGTCAACTGGTGTTTCTGTGTAGTTTAGTTTGACAAGACTGAAGGTGAAGACCAGGGTCAGTCCTGGTCTGGATCAGACGAGTCCACTTCCTCTGAAAACACAGAAAACCAAATGTTCATATTTTATTCATGAGTCGGACACAAGTGATGTCTGAGTCCGTCCTTGACTCGTCCTCTGTCTCCGTCCATGTCTTCAGTGTTTCTGCTGGGGGTGTGTGTGTGTGTGTGTGTGTGTGTGTGTGTGTGTGTGTGTGTGTGTGTGTGTGTGTGTTTTTCATCAACATTTAATATGCAATTAATCAGTGAGTTACCGAGGCTGGAATAATGACTCTGTCAGGACACAGATAAACTTCTGTGTGGGTCTAAAAACAGAAGTGTGTTATGGGTAATGTAGTTCACATCCTTCTCCTTTAGTTTTCACTTTTACTTTCAGGAAGTTCATCCACTCACAACGGACTAAAAACTCCAATTTAACCAATTAAATATTTCACTTTTAACTGGTCGTGGTTTGAATCCCAAACAGTCGTGAAGCAAGGCACTGCAGAGAGAGAGAGTGTGTGTGTGTGTGTGTGTGTGTTTGTGTGTTTGTGTGTTTGTGTGTGTGTGTGTGTGTGTGTGTGTGTGTGTGTGTGTGTGTGTGTGTGTGTGTGTGTGTGTGTGTGTGTGTAGGATTACATGCCACAGCGGTTTATCTCCACTCAGAGAGGATTATGGGTAGGATGAGTTTGGAGGGGCGGGGACGTGTGACTCCTCTGCCCTCTGATTGGTTGGTGTTCTGCTGTTTCAAGCCAGAACGACACCACACACAGCAGCTGGACCAGAATGCATTGCAGCTGAAAGACAGGTGGTTGTTGGAATAATCATGTCCGACTTGTGCAACATATCTGAACAGGGGCTGATGGTAGGTGTAAGGCATTCTGGGTAAGGTAGGCAATAGAGAAGGAAAGTGAAGCTGGGAGAACTTCCTGTGATAATGGCGATAAACTGATAATTTATAATCAATGTATCTGTTGTTTGCTTGTTTGAAGCCTCATCAGTCTGTCTGTCTGTCAGTCACAGCAGCAGGTTCACAGGTGTCAGGTGACGGGTGTCAGGTGACAGGTGATGAGCCTGAGCAGTCAGAGTCAGACGTCTGTTCACACAGCATCAGGTTCAGGTCTGTGACGTGAAGCCACGTCTTCTGTCAGAGACGCAGCGACCTGAGCCGCCGAAGACAAAGAAACAAATCTCCTCCACCTGGTGAGGTGACGTTACCCCCGCCCCCGCCCCCCCCCCCGCCCCTGCCCCCACCCCCAGTAAACAGAGAGAAAGACGGAGCTCCAGACTGCAGCATCAGCACCTCCATAACTCCTGACTGACTGCTGAGGAGAAGACAAGAGCTCACAGGACTGACTCCATTTTTACTTTCCTTTCATTACAGCTGCACAATGAATCCAAATATAATGAAATCACAGAAGCTGCAGTTTTATGGTAAAAATAAAACGTGTGGTCGTTGTGCTACAGAGACGCCAGGACTACACATCCTGTTCTCCAGACCTCAAGGAACAGGATTGTGTTTGGTATGTGACCAACACCAATCACATCATCAGGGCTGGTTGGCTGATTATCAGGTTAGCTGGTTAGCAGGTTAGCTGGTTGGCTGATTAGTTTGATAGCTGATTACCAGGTTAGCTGATTAGCTGATTAACAGGTTAGCTGATTAGCAGGTTAGCTGGTTGGCTGATTAGTTTGTTAGCTGGTTACCAGGTTAGCTGATTACCAGGTTAGCTGGTTAGCCGATTAGCTGGTTAACAGGTTTCTTTAGCTTGTAGAAATATATTTATTTACTTAATTGGAAGAATTGATCAGTGACAACTTTCATTTTATTTTGAAAATCATTTGACAGGAGAATTTAGCTTGAAAATGTAGTGATTGATTATCAGTATTGATTATCAGCACTGTAGCAGCTGATTGTCAGCCTGGCTGGTCGTGTCTGTTACCTGTCAGTGCAGATCAGACGCAGGTTGATCACTTGATGCTGTCACTAAATAAACCAGTGGAAGAATAGATTAATATTTGAATCAGTTCCTCTGTTTAATTAGTAAAACACAACAACACTGAGTCTGTCTGTCAGGAGCTTTATGTCAACATGTTTAAGTGAAGGTTCCAATCAGTGATCAATATTTGATCAGCTGATATCAAACTTTTAGAATCCATCGTCTCACCTGTGGGACTCTTCAGACCTGCTTCTGGTCTCTTCAGGTCTGATCTGGACTCAGTCTTCAGACAACCCATGCAAAGCGTTTTGTTTCCCTGTGTCTGGACTGAGTCGTGCTCTCTCTGCAGTCCCCGCTGCGGCCGGTGGATTTCCCAGCATGCCATCTGTTGCAGTTTGACCTTCAATTGGAGGTGAGCATCGGTGATGTCAGTGGCAGGTTGTCAGCTGGTCGCTCCACTTCCTGTCACAGACGCTTCAGCCTCTTCCTGACAAACAGACGGCTGTGACTCAGCCCACACACACACACACACACACACACACACACACACACACACACACACACACCTGCTGTGTGTGTGTGTGTGTGTGTGTGTGGGCGGGCAGCCGGTTAGTTTTCTGTGTGATTCTCCCGTCGTCTGTTTGGGTTCAGGACTAAAGCAGGGATTTGTAGTCCTTTAAATACACACACACACATACAGACACACACACACACACACACACACACACACACACAAACCTGTAAACATCTGTACACTTCACATTCCTCCTCATCATTTACAGAATTATCCATCACTTAGTACATTGATCTCCTTCCTTTTCCCATCAGCCACTTCACTTCACACAAGTGTGTGTGAGTGTGAGAAAGTGTTAGTGTGTGTTAGTGTGAGTGTGTGTTAGTGAGTGTGAGTGTGTGTGAGTGTGAATGTGTGTTAGTGTGTGTGTGAGTGTGAGAAAGTGTTAGTGTGTGAGTGAGTGAGTGTGTGTGTGTTAGTGGGAGAGAGTGTGTGTGTGAGTGTGTGTTAGTGTGTGTGAGTGTGTGTGAGTGTGAGTCAGTGTGTGTTAGTGTGTGAGTGAGTGTTTGTGTGAGTGAGTGAGTGAGTGAGTGAGTGTTAGTGTGTGTTAGTGTGTGTGTGTGTGTGTTAGTGTGTGTGTTAGTGTGTGTGTGTCAGTGTGTGTTAGCATTTGTTAGTGTGTGTTAGTGAGTGTCAGTGTGTGTTAGTGTGTGTGAGTGAGTGTTAGTGTGTGTGAGTGAGTGTAGTGTGTGTGAGTGTGAGTGAGTGTTAGTGTGTGTGAGGGTGTGTTAGTGAGTGTGAGTGTGTGTGAGTGTGTGTGAGTGTGTGTGAGGGTGTGTTAGTGAGTGTGAGTGTGTGTGAGTGTGTGTGAGTGTGTGTGAGTGTGTGTGAGTGTGTGTGAGGTGTGTTAGTGAGTGTGAGTGTGTGTGAGTGTGGTGTGTGTGTGTGTGAGTGTGTGTTAGTGAGTGTTAGTGAGTGTTAGTGTGTGTGAGTGAGTGTTAGTGTGTGTGTGTGTGAGTGAGTGTTAGTGTGTGTGAGTGTGAGTGAGTGTTAGTGTGTGTGAGGGTGTGTTAGTGAGTGTGAGTGTGTGTGAGTGTGTGTGAGTGTGTGTTAGTGAGTGTTAGTGAGTGTTAGTGTGTGTGAGTGTGAGTGAGTGTTAGTGTGTGTTAGTGAGTGTTAGTGTGTGTGAGTGTGAGTGAGTGTTAGTGTGTGTGAGGGTGTGTTAGTGAATGTGAGTGTGTGTGAGTGTGTGTGAGTGTGTGTTAGTGAGTGTTAGTGAGTGTTAGTGTGTGTGAGTGAGTGTTAGTGTGTGTGAGTGAGTGTTAGTGTGTGTTAGTGAGTGTTAGTGAGTGTGAGTGTGTGTGAGTGAGTGTTAGTGTGTGTGTGAGTGTGTGTGAGTGTGTGTGAGTGAGTGTTAGTGTGTGTGAGTGAGTGTTAGTGTGTGTGTGAGTGTGTGTGAGTGAGTGTTAGTGTGTGTGAGTGAGTGTTAGTGTGTGTGTGAGTGTGTGTTAGTGTGTGTGAGTGTGTGTGAGTGAGTGTGAGTGAGTGTTAGTGTGTGTGAGTGAGTGTTAGTGTGTGTGTGAGTGTGTGTTAGTGTGTGTGAGTGTGTGTGAGTGAGTGTTAGTGTGTGTTAGTGTGTGTTAGTGTGTGTGAGTGACCTTTAACCTCTGAAGAAGGGAAGAGAAAAATATGTTAATGAGAACAACCACATGTTGAACCGGTCTGTTATTGGTTTCTTTACTGGTCTGTTATTGGTTTCTTTACTGGTCTGTTACTGGTCTGTTGGTGGTCTGTTATTGGTCTGATGTTGGTCTGTTACTGGTCTGTTGGTGGTCTGTTATTGGTCTGATGTTGGTCTGTTACTGGTCTGTTGGTGGTCTGTTATTGGTCTGATGTTGGTCTGTTACTGGGCTGTTATTGGTTTCTTTACTGGTCTGTTACTGGGCTGTTATTGGTCTGTTACTGGGCTGTTATTGGTTTCTTTACTGGTCTGTTATTGTTCTGTTATTGTTCTGTTACTGGTCTGTTATTGGTTTCTTTACTGGTCTGTTATTGGTCTGTTATTGTTCTGTTACTGGTCTGTTATTGGTCTGTTACTGGTCTGTTATTGGTTTCTTTACTGATCTGTTACTGGTCTGTTATTGGTTTCTTTACTGGTCTGTTATTGTTCTGTTATTGTTCTGTTACTGGTCTGTTATTGGTCTGTTACTGGTCTGTTATTGGTTTCTTTACTGGGCTGTTACTGGTCAGTGAATCCTCGGCAGCCTCTCAGCTCCTCTGTTAACATCTCTCTCTGATGATGCTAATGAGCAGCTGTGGAGCTGAGGTCTAATTAGACTAATGGGTTCACCTGGCAGTCTGCCTGCAGTCACCTGACACTGACAGGCCTGGGTCTGTGCCTGCAGACGACACTGAGGGAAAAGGGCAGTCTGTTAGCCTTTAGCCTGTTCTTTTAGCCTATAGCCTTTTTTCTGTTAGCTTGTATATTTTAGCTTTTAGCATTTAACTGTTTTTAAACCTGAATTCTTTCGCTGTTTTTAACCTGTATTTTATCATATAAGCTGGTATTTTCTTACCTGCTTTATGTAATGTATGTTTTGTAACCTGTATTTCTAGCTGTTTTAGCCTTTTTTTTTAAAACTTATTTTAACCTGTATTTTTAAACTATTTTTTAAAGCTGTTTTAGCCTTTAATTTTAGCTATTTCTAGCTTGTATTTCTTGGTTATTTTAGTCTCTCTCTCTTATTGTTAGCTGCTTTAGTCTGGTTTTTTTTTTAGCTTTTTTAGCCTGTTTTTTTAACCATTGTTTTTAGCTTTTAGTCTGTTTTTTCTGCCCTCTCTCTTCTCGTGTGTCTCTGGTGTTTTTTGTCTGACTGGCTGCAGGTATTGACTCATGTTTTTCCATCCCTCCGTCTTGTGTTTCAGGTTATCGGAGGCCTGAGGCTCACACGCCCAGAGGAGGAGAAACTGGGCTGAATGTGAGAGGACGAAAACAGCAGAGAGGATGAAGAATTTTCTGTGCTGACGTACGAGGTTCAGATCCATCCATCCATTCATCCATCCATCCACTCATTCATTCAGTCATTCAGTCATTCTCTGACTCCATGGCCTTGGCTCTTTTCTGCTTTTCAACAGATGTTTTGTCCTCCATGTTTTTTTCTCTCTGTCATGGAGCTCGTGCAGTGATGATGATTAGATTGTGATAAATACAGTGATCAGTTACACATAAAGTGTAATTTCTCAATAAAAATTATTTATTGATATTGATAGTGTCCATATAACCACAGCTTCACGTGTCTGTGGATCTGAACCTTAAGTTTGTCTCGTTCCTGTTTCTTCTTCTGAGGAAAAGTTTGTCTCGTTGTGATTCGTTAGGATCACGATAAGAGTTTAGACACCTGAGGAAACAGCAGGTGATCCTCCTCGCTTCTCCTCATCAGATCTCTCTGTTTCATCCTCGGGGGCTGCAGGTGTATTAACCTCTAATGACCTCCTCTATAACCATGGCAACTGATTAAAGTGTGAGCGAGATGATGAGTCTGATGATTTGTGTCCTCGGGCTGCAGAGAGAGCGAGCGTAACATCAATTATTTAAACGTTTCCTGAACATTTTTTTCATCGCTGAGGAGAAACTGATCGACGTTTTGTCTTTAAACATTTTCTTGTGAGTTAACGAGCGTTTGAGCCGCAGCGCCTTTAACTGTTTTAATGACGGTCATTAAACTGTGACGTGATGTCACCTGTAACAGCTGATCCTGTTTGTGTGTGTTTCAGGTGTGTTGTTTCTGTGGATGAAGTCAGATCTGGAGCAGCTCACACTTCAGGTACAAACACTAACACACACCTGAGCCCATGATGTCACATCCTGAAAGACACGACGATGATGACATCACACACAAAGATGGAAGGAAGGAAGGACAGAAAAAGAAGACAGATAGATGGTTGGAAGAAAGGAAAGCAAAAGGGGAAAGAAGAGGAAAGAAGAAGGGAGGGTGGTAGAAGGAGTAGAAAAGGGAAAAGGGGAAGATGGTGGAAGAGGAGAAGAAAGAAGGAAGGAAGGGAAAGCTGTAAGGGAGGGAAATGAAAGAGGTGAAGGAGAGCAGAAAGAAGGGAATAAATAATAGAAAACAAAAATGGTGAAAGGACAGAAGAACAAGAGAGGACAGAGAGAGAAAAGGAAGAGAAAAGAGAAGATGTGAAAAGAAAAGAGGAAGAAGAGAACAAAATAAATAAAGAAGAAATGAGAGCAGCTGCAGGATGATTGTAATTATTGGGTCGTCAAAAATATACTAATATAAAATACGTGTGTTGCGTGACAGCAGAGCATGCTGGGTAAAAACACTTGGGGCAGTTTGATGTAAAATTCAGGAGCTGCAGTCAGACGAGATGAAGACACCTTCACCCTCCTCTTCCTCACCTGACAGGAAGCCGTCACCTGTCAACATCTTACTTTTCTATTCCCTGAAAAAATACACATTTTCCTGGTGCAGAGAAATCCTGATCAATCATTTGAATAATGATTGATTCTCATATTGAACGTAAACATAGATGAAATTATTAAATAACAACTGGAGAAGAAAGAACGGAAGTTACTGTAAGTAACTGGAGACTGTGGCTCCTGAAACTGACCCGAGATCAGCTGCTGGTTTATTACAGAAGACGTCTCTGTTGGAGAAACAGGTCTGATCAAACTGCTGCATCAGGCTCGAGTCACAGTCTTTGTCATTTGTTTCTCGCTGCTCATTGCATTGACATTTGAGGGAGGACTGCACCAATAACAGGAGCAGACATGTTCACAGAGGAGGATCCGGGTGGATTCACTGAAGCCACCACAGGTGCAACTGCCAGTTTTGCAGGAAAAATTCCTTGCTGCTAAAAATTAGGCATAAGCACAGAAGAGACAGGTGGACATAAAATTTAAAGCTCCTCCAGTGTAAAGGTGTGTGTCCATGTGTAGTGTGATTATAGATCAGCTCTAGCTTCTATATTAATACTGTGAAAGTATCAAAGCCTCAGTCCACAGAGAAATGCACACAGCCTGTATTCAGAAACTGAGCCTTAAAACCAGCCGTCAGGACTTCTGGAACTTTGTGATGTCACAACAAAGCAGTCACCAAGCCCCGCCCACCTGGACCCACCATCCAAACCTTGCAGGACTTGGTTTCTCTGAGTGTTTTTACCTGAAATCTGATATATTTTTATTGGATCACTCAGAAAACAGTCAGCCAATCAGAAGAGAGGCTCAGAGCCTCCTCTCTTCTGATTGGCTCACCGACCTGTTGTTACTAGAGCTGCAGAGAGAAGCCTGAGAGAGGAGATGTAAAACTACACTGAGATGGTTTTTATATCTTCTGATGGATCAACACTTCAAATAAAACACAGAAGAAGAAGAAACATGGAGCTTTCAGTAGAGAAGTGAACTACAACTCCCAAGGTGCATTTCACCGACAGCTTCACTTTCTGTTGTTTAGTGTGATATTGAAACCTGATCAAATATTCAGGAGTTCACTTTCAGATTAAATGAGAAACATAATGCAGCAGGAAACGACGTCACTGAGGAACAGGAAACAAAATCAAGCCTAGTAAAATAAATCAATACTAAAACTAAAATGCCACATTAATACAACATAAATTATGCAAAACATTTCCATTATAAAAACAGTTGGGGTATTTTTTTCTTTCTGTTGTCTTCTTTTTTATATACATTAAAAAATGAGACCAAACTTCATTAAACCTGATCAAACATTGACACCTCTCACCGGCTTCCTTGCCATAGCAACAGCAGCTGAGACTCATGGGTATTGTAGTATTTAGAGACAGAATAAAACCTGATTGGTCAGAAACAAGGAGTAAATAATTCACATGGTTTAATGGTTTTTCAGTAACGTTCAGGAGATGATTGAAATGAATCTGAGACTTGAAGAAGCAGCAGCTCGGTCGACACTGAGGGACGTGAAACAGGAAGAGGCTGAAATGATGAAATGAAACTTCAAGTCCAGTGATCGATGGTTTTCACTCTGAGGACAGAATAAATGGCTGCACAAATAGCCTCATGATGAACTTCCCTCTGTGTGAGAGTGTATATGTCTATCTCTGTGAGGACCAGCTTGATTTTTAGACCTTTGAATTGCAGAAATTTTAGCCGGTCCTCTCTCCTTCAAAGGACTGTAAATATATGATTTTGATATGATTTGTATGCGGGTTGTAGACACTGAAAGAAGCGAACGTCACAATAGAGACAAGAATGAGCCAGAAAGCATCACTGACGGAGCCTTTTGTAAATGGAGCGTCCACACTCACAGTTCACTGTCCTGAGGAATCAAATATTTCCTGTGTGCAGAACATGCTGATGAAGATGAAATACAGGAAGTTGGGCAGACATTTGACGAGCCATGTGTTTTCTAGGCTTCACTTCCTGTTGCGAGAAGGTGGTTTTAATAAGTATTAATTATTAATTCATCAATACATTAACTGGAAGTTGGCTGATAGGGACGTACAGTACAAAATCATGATTATTGGGTGTTGTGTGACCTAGAGCAGTGGTTCCCAACCTTTTCCAACTCATGCCGCACCAAATCTGAAAAATGTTGGTGGCCCACATTGAACTCTGTAACAATATGGAGGGCAAATAATGACTTCTCAGAGCACTTTTTATTTTAATAACAATTGAACTTTCAGGCTTGAACTGAACACAGAGGGAGCTCAGTATTCTTTTTTGTTTTTCACCATATCTCTCTTGACTTTTTCCTTTTAACTCTTCTTGTTTCTAACCAGCTTTCCATGTTGATTCTCCAGTTTTTATCATGGATGTGATCTTTTAGCACAAAATCGGACTGAGATAGAGAACAAATATACGATGTCATCTGGCAGCAACAATATAAAAGTTCCTGTCATTGGCTATGACTGTAATAGGCTTTAATATGAGAAAAAAAAACAAAAGCAGCTTGAAACATTTTTTTTATATTTTTAAAGATCATTTTGTTTCATTTAAAACATTTAAAAACATTATTTATTTACATATATATACACATATATATATATATGATATATATATATTGTGTGTTTATATATTTTAATAATAGTATTTTTATTGTTATAGTATTTATTTAATAATAATTACATCTTTTTACCAAAGTTTTACTGTTTTGCAATACCTTTGTGGCCCACCAGTGGGCCCCTGCTCACAGGTTGGGAACCACTGCACTAGAGAATACACACTTGTTTTTCATCAAGTGAAGATCACATGATGAACTGTTGATGTTAATCCAGAGATGTTTGTCACGTGCTAACTGTTTCCGGAAGGTGGCGCTTTGACTATAAGTGAATACGTCCTCGGGTCTCGACTCTCAGACTTTGGGCCCTAATAAAAATGTGAGTGGTTACAATATTACGGGGACCCTCGAAGCTTTGCATGCATGGCCCCCGCCTCACTCGGGCTTGGACCTCTGAGTAGGAAAAGTCCTGTCTGTTGACTCTGGTTTCTAACAGCTGAACGTGTCACACAGACTGGACCAGTGTAGAAGACGGAGGTTTGAAGGATGGTTCAGGTCAGGGTCGGGGGCCAGGGAATGCATTATGTCAGTAATGGTCCTCACCAATATAGAAATGACAAACGTGTGTGTGTGACAGAGGAAGTCACACAGTGATCGATGGCTCGTCATTGGGTCCCTCAGGGTTGGATCTGGTCATGTGACGAGGACAAACTCTAAATGGAGCAGGTCACTGAGCAGAAACAGACCGCTCTGTAGAAACAGCAGAACCAGGGCTGTTCCAGGAAATTATTATATTTTCTGTAAAATGAACAACAGGCCTGCAGCTGAGGTCCAGGTCGCACTAAACATGATGAATGTGCTCTACGTAATTATGGACAGGTTATATTAGTAACCTTTTCATGGGTGGGTGGATCTGTGGCATGATAACAAATTTATCTTGGTTCTATTCGAACAGATGTGATGATGTGTTAAATCATAATGCAGCTGCTTGTTGTTTTTGTTTTGTCAGAGTCTCAAAGCTCAAATCAGTCAGTCACATATATAACACTGTGTTGTGAGTCAGATCAGAGTTGTGGTCTGACATTTAGCATGTTGGCTGCTTTAGCTCTGTTCTGTGTCATTCAGATCAACATCAAGCTAATGCTGACATGCTAACGTTAGCCTCATTTGGATCAATGGAGCTGCACTTCCTGCTCTGGAAACAAACTGAGATCAATGTGTCGCCTGAGGCTAACACACACACACACACACACACACACACACACACACAGACACAGACAGTACATATATTGATATACTTGTTAGGACCGTCATCCTTTCTCGTTTGAGCTTCACAACAACAAAGTAAAGGCAATTTTTATAGAAAGACTCTTTTAGGACCTGTTGCCTTCACAGTGAAGGTTTGATACCTGGTCCTCACAAAGATACAAGACAAGAACACACACATACACCTGTAAGGTCCATTGATTTGTTACTTTGTTATTTGTATCTTCTTGTGAGGACAGACACACACACACACAGACACACACACACACACACACACACACACAGACACACACACACACACACATAGACAGACACACACACACACACACACAGACACACACACACACACACACACACATAGACAGACACACACTTACGCTCTGTCAGACACTCCAGCATAAACACACATGCAGGACTTGTGTTTGACGTTGATGAGGGGCGACCGAGCATTGATCTGCAGAGTGAGAGATAGAGAGAGCGAGCGAGAGAGAGTGTGACAGCAGTGTGAGAGTCCAGTTGTGGTAGAGGTGTCGTGGTGGGTGGTCGGCGGGTGATCGGCAGGCGTCTGTTTTCTACCTCATCTCGCTCTTCTTCTCCTGCCAGGACTGACACACCGACAGGAAGGAAGGAAACAAAGAGGAAGGAAGCAGGGGCCAGGATGACGAGCGCGGCCCCGGCGAGGAAGCCGTACCGTAAGGCTCCACCGCAGCACCGCGAGACACGCCACGCCCTGCCCACCGCTCCACCCCCACCCACACCGCAGCCCGACATCAATCAGGTAAACCAACACACCCTTAACACACCTCCATCCACCTTGCAGCGTCTCACCCACTTCTCCGCCGCTGGTAAACGGCCGCAGAGCGCCGGCCCACAGCATGGCATCCTGACGCCGCCGCTCCCGCTCTCAGACAGCGAGCAGGACGTCTCCAGTCTGTCCAGTCTGGAGCTCTGCATCCCGCCACCATCACTCTTCAGAAGCCACACCCGGCGACCCAACCGGACCAAAACCACGGCGGTGGGCGTCACAGCATCTGACCGCCGCACCATGAGTCCTCATAAACCCACGAGACCTCACTGCACGCCAAGTCTTCAAAACATCACGAATCATCGCTACGTCTCGAGACCTCACAACACCATGAGTCCTCACCACGTCGCGAGTCCTCGCCGCGTCTCGAGTCCTCACCACGTCTCGAGTCCTCATAACACCACGAGTCCTCGCCACGTCTCAAGTCCTCATAACACTACGAGTCCTCGCCATGTCTCGAGTCCTCATAACACCATGAGTCCTCGCCACGTCTCAAGTCCTCATAACACTACGAGTCCTCGCCACATCTCTAGTCTTCAAAACACCACGAGTCCTCGCCACGTTTCGAGTCCTCATAACACCATGAGTCCTCGCCACGTTTCGAGTCCTCATAACACCATGAGTCCTCGCCATGCAGCAAGTCTCCTCACAACCATCAGCAACCAGAGTTTCCCGGCACATCGAAGCCCCGCGCCGGCCTGGAAGCACTCCCCCACCAGCAGCCCCAGAGGAGAGCGCCGTAATAGTCAGGCTCACTGGACGCAGACCGCCGCCCGGACACAGACCGCCGCCCCTCCAAAGGGTATCCTGAAGCAGCCGACCTCGCTGGGCGTGGAGCACACCTACGATTTTATCAGGAAGTCAAAGTCAGTGGAGCTACTGGATGACAGCCGAGGGCGTGATGGCACTGGCTGCCACCGTCCGGCTCGCTCTCTGGACCGGGCGGAGCAACGGGCACTGTCCTCACGGCGGTCCTCTGCGCCGCCCTCGCCCTGCAGGACAGACTGGAACTGGAAGATGCAGGTTCTGGAGGACAAAGTCCGCTTCTCCAACTTTCTGGATGAGATCACTAATCGGGTCTTAAGCCCCGCCCACCTCACGCTGCTTGGTAGGTCGTCCTCCGGAGAGCAAGGAAGCCCCGCCCCCCAGCGCAGACATCACACCCACCGACCCGCACACAGGAAGCAGCAGGCGGAGGTTTTGTCCACAGGCCGGACTCGACGTTGGGATGACTGGGTGGCGGCGCTGCAGCGACCTGACAGCTGGTACCAGCCCCTGCAGGAGGAGGGGGCGGGGCAGGAGAGCCAGAGACAGCAGGGTGATGTCACAGAGGGGGCGGAGCCTAAAGAGGAGGAGTTGGGGATGAATAGAGGAGTTAAGGTGGATGTTCAGGAGAATAAACACAGACCACCTGTTTCTAATCTGTCACTTGTGTCACGCATTAAGGTAGGTCAGAGGGGGACGACCTTCATCATCCTCACCCTCCTCACCCTCCTCACCCTCCCTCCTCTCCCCACTTCCTGTTTCCTGCTGGTTTTGTTTGTCTTTCTGAATTGAAAGATAACAGCTGTGACAATTAGAGGAATTTTTTTAATTTCTTTTTTCAAATTATTTATAACTTTATTAGTCAGAAAATGTAAGAGTCTTATATTTAAGATTTATTATATTAGATTTTAAAATGTGAAACAATCAATAATAGAGTCACTAAACTGCTTTAAAAAATCTGTTGATTTAAACTAAAGGACGAACAAACTTTTGAAGACGATGTCTTCAAGCAGCAGCTGCTGACAGGCACGATTAGTCACTGAAATACCCAGAATGCTGCAGTACAAAGGTCAATGTGATGAAACATTAATTTGTCTAAATGCAGCCAGACACAAGCTTTTAATTCCAACAAGCTCTTCTTATTGATTACCGATAATGACACTTGAGGAAACACAAAGTGTCCACAACAAATCATCGTATTCCTCCGTGTCAGAGCAGAACGGAACGATCGGATTGGCCTGTTGGCTGCTCCAATCACAGCAGCCGAGTTATTGATTTTACTGCTGTGTAGGGGATTGATCAGAGCGCTGAGGGGATCCATCATGTAAAACCCCACTGCATGCTGGGAGGGGTTTTTCTATACATCGACACAGATCAATGAGACGAGTGATAAGGAAACAGGAAAGAGTTTTATCACTGAACGTGTCACATGTTGGTCATGTGATCAGTCGTCAGAGCAGGAAGCCTATAGAGCAACTGTCCTTGAAAAGTCCTGGAAAATAAAGAAAAAGAGAAACGTCCTGGAAAACAAGGAGAGAAAGTTTATATGAAGCAGGTTGTTTTCTAAACAGTCGACCCTCAGCGACGTTCCTGCCCTGTAATCACTCATCATTTCAACGATCGGATCAAAGGAAATGGATCATTAGCTTCATTCCTCGGCTCTTGACACTTTGAGCTCAGGAAAAGCCTCTTGCCAGAAAAAATAAATTATAGTTTGTAGACACATTTTTTCAGAAGGAGAAAACAAACAAAACAAATATGTTCTGGGTTCAGCAGGTTTATTTTAAAACAGGCAGTAATCTGACTGAGCACATTCCTGTCCAGAGCTGCAACGATTGGTCGATTATTTCATTAGTCAAATGGTGAAAAAATAATCTGCAACTATTTTGATAATAAATTAATCATGAAAGTAATTTTTTAAGCTGTTTTCAGCCTCTAAAAAACATTTTTTGTCGCAGAAACTGAATCTTTTAGACAAAAGAGACAAAAACGACAAAGACTTCGGTAAATTCATTCAGAAAAAACAAACTTATGTTTATTCAAATTAAAGTGATTATGGATTTTCTACAAAATATGATTTAATTGTTTGTAAAAAAGCATTTTTCTGTGTTTAAAATGTCCCATCATGTGTCAGGCCGACACAAATTTAAGGTTCATTCAGTGTAAACATGAAGTTTGCCCTGACGGTGGCGCTAGAGCCATTCAGATCTGAGGGTTCATCCTCTGTAGACCCTGAATATATAACACATCTGACGTCGGGATGAGACGTCCTCAGGCTCCGCCTCCGGCTGCTTAATCAATATATTGACAGTTTGACAACATGAGTTTGTTCAGTTTCTTCTTTTCCTCCTGTTTTACAGACGTTTATATAATAAGTTATATAATAATGTTGTTAATGTTTGTGCTGACGTTTGCAGCAGCGGATCAATGGAAAAGTTTTTTGTTTATAACAAAATCTCATTAGTGACACAGCAAATTTATAATAATGTCTCTTGACATTAGATGGTGTTTGTTATAACAACAAACCAGTTTCTCTTTCTATCGTGATGAAATTGTAAAAATACTGTGAATGTTTGATTATTGATTATTTCTCTGTGAAGCTGCAGATTATTATTTTGATATATATATATATATATTTTTTCACCGTGTTTGTTGAATGTAACTCAGTCGATAATGTTCATGAGACAATGACGACATCAGTGTGAATTAGTACAGAACAAAATGTTAATTATCATATTATTGTTATTATTGAAATAAGATGTTTTTTTTCTCATTATAACGACAAACTGAACAAATGTCTCTTCTGTTGTCATGGCAGCAGTGTGTTCCTGTTTGTTTTAACTGTGTTGTTTTCTGTTGCAGGAGGCCTTATCAGACTCTGACAGGATCAGGTGAGAGTCTGTTCTATTCTATTCTATTCTATTCTGTTCTATTCTGTTCTGTTCTGTTCTGTTCTATTCTATTCTGTTCTATTCTATTCTATTCTGTTCTATTCTGTTCTGTTCTAATAGTGGAAATAAAGCCAAATGTTCTCTGCTCCTCTGTGAGGCAGTGAACTGAATCTTTGGACGTCAGCTTTAGTTTTGTGATGTAAAAATAATCAGCAGGTTAATCAATAATGAAAATAATTGTCCGCTGACCTGTGAGCTGTTCTGCTCAAATCGAGTCACGACTGGGACGCCACGGAAAAAGTTGAGATGTAACTTAAATTGTGAAATAATACAATAAATTTTAAATTTCATCCTGATTTTTTCAGTTTATTATGTTTGAGTTTTACTTTATTTTAATGAAATAAATTATTTCATTTTAATTGAGGTTTGAGTTGACTGTGTTTTTCAGAGCAGGTGAATCTGGTCGTGAAACAGTTTGTTTTTATTTCCAAACACCAGTTTTCATCATTAAATCTTGGTCACATGGGGCAGAGTCTGTTCTGTGATTGGCTGTTGCTCGATCATGACCTCCACCCTCCTGTCTCCTCCCGTTACCCAGAATCCTCCAGCAGCAGAATGAGGACCTGCGACGCCGCCTCTCTCTCTCCACCCACAAGATGGAGGCCATGGAGGCGGAGTTTGACGGAAACCGTCACTACATGGAGGCGGAGCTCAGCCGGACCAGAGACGACCTGGACAAGATGAGGGACAAGTTCCGCAGGTGAGGACTCTGACGATCTGGATCAGAACCAGGTTCTGATCAGTGATAAAAGACCAGGTGGTGAGGAGTCAGCTTATTGGCTGTTAGAGGAACAGACAGGCTCCTCCCACCACAGTGAGCATGCTCAGACAGGACGGAAAACTCTGAATCACAAACATGAAGTTTTCTCTGCTCAAACACATAAAGACGTTTAATTTAAAATCACCGAGAGGAACGCCACAGGGCGAGAGAGCATCGCTAACACTGCTCGCTCTAAACACACACACACACACACACACACACACACACACACACACACACACACACACTCTCTCAGGAGATCCATATTTAATGAGTCTGATCAAAGACAGTGAATTAATGAGAGCTTCACTCCTCTCTGATTATCAAAACCTGCGGGCTATATGTCTGTGACTGTGTGTGTGTGTATATGTGTGTGTGTGTGTGTGTGTGTGTGTGTGTGTGTGTGTGTGTGTCTGTGTGTGTGTCTGTGTGTGTGTGTGTGTGTCTGTGTGTGTGTCTGTGTGTGTGTGTGTGTGTGTGTGCGCGCACGTGCATGACCGTCTTCCTTCAGGTCCTCAGACCGAACCTTTAAAAGAGAGTTGAAGGAACATTTCGACTCGGTTCAGTTTGCTGAATATTGTTTTGGCGCTTCGAGGGTTAAATTAAATCCAGTTTTTCTTATTATTCACCGTCACGTCTCATTAGGTTTGTAAGTGTAACACTCGGCTGTACCGTCACTCTCTTGAGCAGGAAACTGGATTAATTAGTAGATATAAAAGTATTTCATAAATTAAAATAAAAAGTTTATTTTGAAGGGTCTCAACAGGAGCCACAGCTCAAGATATATGATCTATTAAATATACACGAATGTAGAAAGACCTGTCTCCAACACTGAACCCTGAAGTCATGAGGTGACTTTTAGTTTGAAGTCCAGTCACTCTGCTGGTTTAGTGTCCTGAAGAGAAGAGGCTCTGTAAGTGTGTGTGTGTGTGTGTGTGTGTGTGTGTGTGTGTGTGTGTGTGTGTGTGTGTGTGTGTGAAGCTTAATCTTCTGTTTAACAATTCATCAGTTTTATTTTGCTCTGCAGAGATAATCAGTCTGTAAATGAGGGAGGAAGTCAGTGAGTCTCTGCTTAATGAGACACAAGATTTAACAGGATAACGAGGGGGGGGGGGGGGGGGGGGGTGTTCAACCAGCTGAGACAATTTTTTTTTTTATAGTTTTGACCCTGAAATGTTTCTTAATTAGTCTCTGCAGAAGATTTTTAATTTCCACTCAGAGGACACATCGGTCTGCTTGACTGGGCTGTGACTCAGGTTTGGCTTGGCTGAGATTCAACTACAACTCCTCTACGATTCAACTAAGACTCAGCTATAACTCTGCTATGACTCAGCTAAGACTCAGCTAAGACTCAGCTATGACTCTGCTATGACTCTGCTAAGACTCAGCTATAACTCTGCTATAACTCTGCTATGACTCAGCTATGACTCTGCTATGACTCAGCTATAACTCTGCTATGACTCAGCTAAGACTCTGCTATGACTCAGCTATAACTCTGCTATGACTCAGCTATGACTCTGCTATGACTCAGCTATGACTCAGCTATGACTCAGCTATGACTCAGCTATAACTCTGCTATGACTCAGCTATGACTCAGCTATGACTCAGCTATGACTCAGGTATGACTCAGCTATGACTCTGCTATGACTCAGGTATGACTCAGGTATGACTCAGGTATGACTCAGGAATGACTCAGCTATGACTCAGCTATAACTCAGCTTTGACTCAGCTATGACGCTGCTATGACTCAGCTTTGACTCAGCTATGACGCTGCTATGACTCAGCTATGGCTCTGCTATGACTCAGCTTTGACTCAGCTATGACTCTGCTATGACTCAGCTATGACTCAGCTATGACTCTGCTATGACTCAGCTAAGACTCAGCTATAACTCTGCTATGACTCAGCTATGACTCTGCTATGACTCAGCTATGACGCTGCTATGACTCAGCTTTGACTCAGCTATGACGCTGCTATGACTCAGCTATGGCTCTGCTATGACTCAGCTTTGACTCAGCTATGACTCAGCTATAACTCAGCTTTGACTCAGCTATGACGCTGCTATGACTCAGCTTTGACTCAGCTATGACGCTGCTATGACTCAGCTATGGCTCTGCTATGACTCAGCTTTGACTCAGCTATGACTCTGCTATGACTCAGCTATGACTCAGCTATAACTCAGCTTTGACTCAGCTATGACGCTGCTATGACTCAGCTTTGACTCAGCTATGACTCTGCTATGACTCAGCTATGACTCAGCTATGACTCTGCTATGACTCAGCTAAGACTCAGCTATAACTCTGCTATGACTCAGCTAAGACTCAGCTATAACTCTGCTATGACTCAGCTAAGACTCTGCTATGACTCAGCTAAGACTCTGCTATGACTCAGCTAAGACTCAGCTATGACTCTGCTATGACTCAGCTAAGCTATACCTTTGCTAACCCAACAAGCAAAGGTTATATGAATACAGTGATGTATCATTAAGCGATGACGCCACAAAAACCCTCCCCAGGAAAACAACATTCACTTTGAGTAATAAATAATAAATTCTAATAATAAATCACAGTCCTGTTTAAACAGCGGCTCTCCAGTCCTCTGAGGGCGAGTTAGCATACTCTACAACACATCTCTCTCTCTCTCTCTCTCTGCAGACTCCAGAACAGCTACACAGCGTCTCAGAGAGCCAATCAGGATCTGGAGGAGAAGCTTCACGCTCTGGTAAACTTTCACCTTCTTCCCCTGACCTTTGACCTCTGATCAGCTGAGGGTTTCAGGTTTTCAGATTCAGTCTGTTTGTTCTGCAGTGACACAGAAACCCTCCTGATTTTACTGGATTCATTTATTTAGATTTATTCTGCTCGTTAGTTTAATGAGCCTCGTTACTGTCGTCACTGTGGAGCCGTCCTCATCCTGTCAGCTCAGTAACGGAGCTCCTGATTGGTCCAAACCTCCTGAGAGAGAGAGAGAGAGAGAGTGTGTGTGTGTGTGTGTGTGTGTGTGTGTGTGTCTGTCTGTGTGCATCTCACTGATCAATATTTGATGGTTTATGTTTTCTCTACAGCGTGTGTGTGTGTGTGTGTGTGTGTATGTATGTGTGGCTTATTGATCACTCGGCTAATCTGACGCTGTGTATTGATTAACTGTGGAAAAGTGGATCTGACTGACAGCAGGGTGGTTGCCATGGGTGACAGAGCAAGAGGTCAGAGGTCACTGTCATCAGTCAGTGTAGTGCAGCAAAGAAAAATAAAAGATAAAGAAATAGAAAGTTAAAATAAAGTAAACGTTACCATGGTTACCACCTGACCTGTTTTAACTCAGTGACGTCATGTGACTGAATATTTAATTGGCTAATTAACACCTGGCGCAGGATTAAGGATGATTGATATTGTCTCTGTTTAATGACGTCGCTGACGAACTGATTTCATCATAGTTTTTATTAATGAATTAAAACTAGTATTGATTTAATAGATCAGCTGATTACAGATCATCTTTGGTTAATTCAAATAAATATAAATCAAAGTTTTGATTAAATATTAATTTGTTTATTAAGTGAAATTAATTTCATATATTAATAATATTTTTCTCATAAGGGCCTGAATTTAAATATCAAAACTTCTTCCATGAAATGCATCAATTTGACTTTATATTTATTTTATAACTTTTTCAGTGAAATCCTGAAAATGTTTCTAATGAAACTTCTTTGTTCAGTTTGAGGTTTTAACTAAAAACAACTTCTGACTCATTTAATTTTAATGATCAGTTTCAGACATATTGTGGTTCCACAAATTAACTTTAAAATGAAATGATCTTTGTTTTAATACTCAAGTAGTTTTTTTAAATTATTCATAAAGTTTCAGGTTTGATTAAAATCTCTTCGATATCAACTTCCTGTTTGTCTTTGTGTGTTTTGTCTGACGTCGTTCTTCATCTTCTCTCTTTCTTTTTCTCCTCTTCCTCTCACGCTGCTCTCTGATGGATTGACTCACCTTCATCTTCTTCACCATCTTCCTCTTCATCCTCATCAGGCTGCCGTCAGTCAGACATGGGTTCATGCAGTTGCGTTTCATTCATGTTCTCCTCCTGCTCCTCATCACATCTCTCCTCTCTCCTCTCTCCATCCTCCTCCTCCTCCTCCTCCTCCTCCTCCTCCTCCTCCTCCTCCTCCTCCTCCTCACCTTTCTTTCTCTCAGATGTTTTTCGGTCTGAAGGTGTTTGAACATCAAGTCCTCCTCTCAGCATCGAACTGTCCTTTTACTTTTATCTGTTAAAACAATGATTTTATCAATGATGTTCTGCCTGAGGAGAACGATGACCAATCCTACAGGAGGTACCGCCCCCCCTTAGTTATTGTTGCTATGTCAACAATGTGGTGATCAGTTGACCTGCCTGATCACTCACTTTTTTTAAACCCACCTTGGACTTGACGTTCAAATTCGTCCTGACGACTGATCAATGATTTTTGTTTGTTTGTATTTCTGCTTGTAGTTAAGAGTAAATCTCTGATCAGTAGATGGTCGATGAACCTGATTGCTCCTCTCTAAAGTAGGGATGGGAATTGATAGGATTTTATTGATACCAGTGCCATTATTGATTCTACTTATTGGTCTGATTCTTTATTGATTCCCTTCACGATTCCTGATCAATTCTCAGAGTGTAAAAAAACAAATAGGGCAACACAGGTTTCTGCCACACAGTCACTCAATCCTCCGTCCGTTACAACAGATTGTTCCACCTGTTGGTCTGAAACAAGTCGACCTGATTTCTGTTCCCACAGTTTAATCTCACGGCGTTTTATTCTCTTCACACGAGCGAACGACGCGTCCTCCTCTAAACACTGGCACCTGCTTTGACACAGGAGTCGAACACAGTCATCTGTGTAGCCCTACAACTTGTGTGATGAGCGTTCAGGAGCATAGATTCTGATGGTTGAGATGATTTGGAACCGGTTCTCGATTCCCATCCCTGCTCTAAAGGCCTGGACACAGCAGCTTTTCAAACAGTGACAGTTTAAAACAAATTCAATTAATTCCAGTGGAAGTGTATCTATTGTTATACATAATATTATATCTGATAATGTTACATTTTTTCCTGTGATGTGGGTGGAGCCAGAGGTCAGACCAGCACCATATAAGGGTGTAAGTTAGGTTCATGATGCTGTGCAATAGACATTAATATAAGAAGTGAGGTTGGTTCAGGTGAGGAGAAACACCAGCTAATGTTAGCATCGTTAGCAGTTAGCATACTGTGTCTATAGTTCTGCTGTGACACCTGAATGCACCCATATACGACCCCGCCACGTTCGGGCTGTTTGTGAGAAAAGATCAGTGACGACAGAAACTCCATGGTAACGGAAACGTTTATTTAATGCTAGCTGTGTTAGCTGGTGTTAGCTGGTGTTAGCTGCTAAGTGGCTGCTTTTTTTCATTTTTTTTTTTTCTCAGTGCAGGAAGAAACTTGATGAAAGTATTTCATCTTTCAGCTTTGACGCTTTGATCAAGATCTTATCGATCTAATTGATCCTCTTGCAGCAGCCACACCATCCCATAATGCACCTGTGAAGTGCTGCTAGCTAATGCAGCATTCAAATTATCTGGGAAAACTGTAGAAACTACAACTTTAAAACACCTCAGGTTTTAAATGGTGAAGTTAAAGTTCAAACCAGCGTGAAGTGTAAAGTTTAACATGAGATGAAGCACGTGTTCAGTTTGTGGGAGACGTTTTTAAAAAAATGTGAAATATGAAGAAAAAGTTCAGGATAACTAAACTCTACAGAAAACTACAAACATGGCATCTCCATCGATTCTAACCAGTTTAATCGTATGAATATTTTATAAATGTGTATTTCTAAGATTATTCCCACATGATCTGAATGTAGATATTCTGCTGAAGGCCCGCCTCCTGTCGCCTCTATTGGCTGTCTCAGCTGTGATTGACAGTTGATGACCTAACATGATGTCTCTGCCCCCTGCCCCCTCCTTCACAGCTACGGAAAGTGGAGAGGGACAAAAAGACGATGGACCAGGAGATCGTGGAGCTCACCAACAAACTGCTGGATGCCAAAAACACCATTGACCGACTGGAGGAGCTCAATGTGAGTTTTATTAAAGTTTGTTGTGGCGACTCCTTTTCTTATCTTCAACTTAGATTTGTTCCTTTTAAGGAGGTTTGAGAATTACTGTTTAAAAAAAGCAGTGACTGAGATCCTTCACTTCAAGATTTATTAAGCCACCTGTCCTGCAGACAGCAGTAACAGCAACAGCAACAGTAAGAGTAACAGGACCTGCAGACAGCAGTAACATTAACAGTAAGAGTAACAGTAACAGAACCTGCAGACAGCAGTAACAGTAACAGTAATAGAACCTGCAGACAGCAGTAACAGTAACAGAAAGAGTAACAGAACCTGCAGACAGCAGTAACAGTAACAGTAATAGAACCTGCAGACAGCAGTAACAGTAACAGAAAGAGTAACAGAACCTGCAGACAGCAGTAACAGCAGTATGATTCTCCCTCTTTAGGAGCGTTACAGGCAGGACTGTAATTTGGCCGTTCAGCTGCTCAAGTGCAACAAGTCGCATTTCAGGAACCACAAGTTTGCTGATGTAAGTAACTGATATAAACTGTAATACTGTTGATAATTATGATTGTTAAATATTTTTACATATCTTATCTTTCTTTCAGTTGTATTTAATTAAAATCTTTGTTTTGATGATTTTATTATTTTAGAAAATTTATTCTGACTGAAGTTGTGTGTGTGTGTGTGTGTGTGTGTGTGTGTGTGTGTGTGTGTGTGTGTGTGTGTGTGTGTGTGTGTGTGTGTGTGTACAGCTGCCCTATGAACTCCAGGACATGCTGAATAAACACATGAAGAGCAGCCTGCCGGAGGGAGGCCCTGGCTCCGCCCCCGGCCCTCAGGACCCGGACACGCTCAGTTTGACTCCTGCCGACGTCGTGCCAACCTCGGTCATCGCCCGGGTCCTGGAGAAGCCTGAGCCGCTGGTCCTGAACTCCGCCCAGTCCAGCAGCTGCGGCCGGCCTGTCGCTGAGGACGTCTTCGTGCATGTGGACATGACGGGCCCCGCGGCGGGGGCCGAGGGCCGGGGCCGGGAGAACGGCGGGGGTCAGGAGGTGTCGCAGCAGAACGGGTCGTGTCGCAGTCAGAGCAGTCTGGACGGGCAGTCAGGTGGCGAGGAGGTGGGCGGGGCTCCGTCCTTCGAGAAGCTGAACCCGTACCCTCCGCCGCCGCCCCCCCACCCCCTGTACCCCGGCCGCAAAGTCATCGAGTTCTCTTCAGACGACAAAGTGAAGATCCCCAAAAACTCGCCGCTGCCTAACTGCACCTATGCCACGCGGCAGGCCATCTCTCTCAGCCTCGTGCAGAACGATGACGAGCGGCTCGCCCCCGGCAGCCCCGCCCCCTCCTCATCCTCAGGCTGTGGGGGTGGAGTCCACCAGCGCACGCCGCCATCACAGCAGGACGCCGCAAGTGAGCCGCAGTCCAGCCAGTCCAGCCCCTTCAGCAGCCCGCCACAGGTAACCCGAAGCACCAGCCACCAACACAAGCTTTTAAAGCAGTTAAACGGTCTCACACTCACAGACAAGCGGGAGCCTCTGTACTAACGATGCCCCTCCCACTCTCCCCCCTCAGGCGCCCAGCGTCCTGGCGAGCTCCGGCAGCTCGGAGGAGGACCTCCTCTCCAACTGGCAGCGGATGTTCGTGGAGAAGATGGCGCCGTCCTGCGACGGCTCTCTGGTCCACCGCACGTCGTTCAGCAGCCAGACGGCTCAGGAGCTGCAGAGGAGGAGGCAGCCAGGGGGGGGCGGGGCCTCCTCTGACCGCCACAGGGCGGAGTACTCGGACGGCGAGGAGGGATCGTCGGCGAGGAGCTGGACGCCGAGCCGCGGCTCCAGCCTCGACACCGACACGGACACCGAGCCGCGGCCCGGCCGGCGGGGGCGCTACGGGGGGGATGGCTCTGTGGAGGAGGGGGAGAGGCTGCTGATGAACCTGGAGGACGACGGCGGCAGCGGGGACACGGCAATCACCGTGGCGACCTGCCCTACCGATGCCCACGGGAAGGAGCTGGAGGAGGAGGAGGAGGAGGAGGAGGAGGAGGAGAGCTCGGCCGAGGAGAGAGACGTCCTCCCCCACAACCTGCCCGTCATCTCGCCCCGCCTACTGGACTTCGACCCCGCCCTCGCCGCTGCCACGCCCTCGCAGCGGCCCCAGAAGAGTCCGAAGAGGATGGGCGTCCACCACCTGCACCGCAAAGACAGCCTGACCCGAGCCCAGGAGCAAGGCACGCTGCTGGACTGATGCTCGCTCTCCACTGTCTGAGCACACCTCGCTCGCCCCACACTGTGCTCCCTCAGCTGCTGTCTGTCTCCATGACAACAGACCTGTCCATCACAGTGGTCAGAGGTCACGCCCATCCAGGATATAGCCATACTCTACCGTATGCTGCCGAGCTCGCCGCCTGACGGTGTGTGTGTGTGTGTGTGTTCGTGTGTGTGTGTGTGTGTGTGTGTGTGTGTGTGTGTGTGTGTGTGTGTGTGTCAGTCAAAATGACAACATACTTTAGGCCACTAGTATTTCCAACACCTGTCCACATACTTTTGGCCACAAATTAGTCAGACGTCTTCATACCTCATAACAAACACCACGATAATTCGCCAAAAGTATTTGGACGATTAAAGTATGTAGGTCTTCGGTTGCCTGTCCACTTACTTTTGGCCACACACAGTATTTTGAACATCTGACCAAGATAAATTCTCAATAATCAGTATTGGAATCAGTATTACAAACTGTGTGTGTGTGTGTGTGTGTGTGTGTGTGTGTGTGTGCCAGTGCGTCATAGACACTTTTGGGGACATAAGACCAGTTAATTGGTTAATTAAGCCGTGTTTGGGTCAGTGGTTAAAACTCCAGGAAATGAATGTAAGTCTATGTAATGTCCCCAATAATGACTTAAGACAACGTGTTTGTGTGTGTGTGTGTGTCAGACCCATCAACTCTGATATTGATCAGCTGATGATTGATTTAAGTATCAGTGATTAAAACCCAGTAAATCAGCTGATCTGTTCATGTTTGTTTATAATTATGAAAATAAATAATAATCTAAAAACATTTATTTTTTTAAATGAAATCTTGAAAATATTTTTAAAGATTCTATAAAACTAATGTTCCTGTTTAATCATAACATGTGGCCTAAAGTTTGTGGACACCTCCTCTGCACATACTTTTACACACGTGACAAAATATTTCACCACAACGAAAAATTTATAGAAAATATAATGAAACAATTAAATTGATATATTTAATGTTTGATTGACACAGCCAGGCAGTGTTCTGTAATCGGGCGTCCGGATACTTTTGGCCATATAAACTATATAAGTCAAGTGTCCAACGTATTCATCTACGTTGCTCTCATGTCCAGTGCTATTGGCCATATAATGTATTTTGATTGGCTGTCGACATACAACATAAACCACGTGGCCCAAAGTTTGTGGACAGGTGATTAAAGCATCTAAGATAGAGTTAAATAATCAGTGTTAGAACCTATATTAAAGCCCCACATCGCTCTATATGTGTGTGTGTGTGCGTGTGTGTGTGTGTGTGTGTGTGTGTGTGTGTGTTCGTCAGAATGAAAAAAAAAAATCTAAACTTTAAAACAAAAACTAAAAACTTTACGGACGTCTTTGCCTTGTTTCCTGACCAGGAGCTTTTATTTTGAAGAAAACAGATGCACACCTGGATAAACACACACACACACACACACACACACACACACACACACACACACACACACAGTCCTGTCTCCACGTCACATCACTAACCTTAAGGTTCAATGATTCACGTTACGGGGACGTGTTTTTACACGCGTCTCTAATGTGACTGTAAACGGATTCAGGTCCCCACAGCATGAGTAAAACCTGAACCCCACACACACACACACACACACACACACACACACACTCTCAGACTCTCAGTGCCTATCACTCTCCGGGGAAGGTTGCGAGTACGACGCCGGGCCTGCTGAAGGTCAGACTCTCACTCTTCTTTTATTTTGGTCTCTTCACTAATCACTGATTTTCATTTCCTGTCATGACGTTATTTAGTCGCCTGATTGGTTTGTTGAGGAGTCACAGACATTTGACCTTTGACCCTGAAGGGGGGGGGGTTTCTCCTCTGTACCAACTGGAATGTAATCATCATTATTTCTGTTGTTTTGTTGTTGTTGTTGTTGTTTGTTTTTCTTTGTTATGAATCTGATATAAATCCTTTATGAAGAGATTATTTTTCTGTTGCTTTGATTTGATTTGTTGTTGATTTGTTTTGTTGTTTTTCTGATCAGTTTGGTTTTTATGTTGCGATGTTGTCGTGGTCGTACGGAGGCCTGTTGGTGCCACAAACACTGATCCAACTTCTTCTTTTATAGAAACAGAATTTTCTCCAAAACTGTTTTTCAACGAAAGAACAGAAGAATTTAAATATTAAATTTTGTGTTAAACATTTTCCTACATCGAGGTTCAGATTCCGGTCTGTAATCTACTGTGACCGATATCAGCTGTTTCCTGTTCACCTCCTACATTAGCTTACTGCTAATGCTAACACAACATTTCCTGCTGCTTCACATTAAAACGCGTCACCTGGCTTTTATTGTGAAGCAGCCACAGGAAACACACTGTAAAACCTTCGGTTTGATCTGGATGTTGGCAGCAACAAGCCTCCGTACGTCACCTGAACCTTTCTCCTGTGCCGTCGGTGTCGGTGATTGAATGTCGGCTCGTTGCCTCATCACAGCTCTTTGATTGTGACTATCACCGAGGACCAATGACTGAATGATTGATCGGCTGATTGATTGATTTTCCTGAGCAAACTGAAAGAGTTGAGACGGTTTTTCTTTGCTCCTGAGACACTGACAGTTTGTTTTTTCACACTTAAAGTGATCGAGTATTGATCAGCACTGATCAGTTTATTGATTTGAAAGTATTCCACTGAATGTTTTTCTTGTTTCACAGTTTGAGCTTCAGTCTGTGATCAGAGCGTCAGACAGTATTGATCTATAGGAAAACAACTGTCTTCATCATTAGTGAACAGTTTCATTATTAGTCTTTTAACTGTACGATAAATGTCTGTCACAGTTTTATTGAAGCCGAGTGTTGCCGTGGTAACAACAGAATCCGAGCTCGTTTATCTCGGGAAAACTAAAAGTCTGTTTCCTCGAGATAAACGAGACCAAAGATGAGCACCAATCACAGACTGCCGCTTCATGATAGGACTACAAATCCTGCTGGTGCACTGTGGGAAATGAATGCTGTGAGAGTGCATGATGGGACACAGAAAACTGTAAGATGGAGACGAGCAGTTTCCAAAAACAAAACGATAAAACTAACGTTAACAACGGTCCAAACAGAAGCTGCTGCTGATCTGGAGCTTTTGATTGTACCGCATGGTCTTCCTCAGCAGACGTACACTTGTCTCTGAGCACTGGGCGCAGCAGTCGCTCACCTGGTCGAGCATGTTCCACATATCGAGGCGGAGTCCTTGCTGCAGTGACCCAGGTTTGGATCCGGCCCTGTGATGCAGTTCATATAGTGTCTGTCCTTAAAGGGCCAGGCCGCTGTTCCTGCGTGTTCACCAGTGAAACACACAGAGGAGTGTGTGCAGTGACTGTGACTGAGGCCGTCGCTGGTAAATAAAACATGCACAAACAGCGGTATGATCCTTTAACTGCAGCCTGTTTGGCTGGAAAACGTCTCTGAGCGCTGAATTATTAACAACAGCATTTTATTCTGTGACGGATGCAAAATCCCACAGTCAGAGAAACACACGAACACACCGTCTGCTCCCTCCTCCTCCTCTTCCTCCTCCTGTAGTTATCAGCTGAACGAGCGGCTGATGTTAAATTATTAAGGTTTTATTACCGCCAGAAATGGGTCGCTAATACTTTAAAGTGTGTGTGTGTGTTGTGTGTGTGTGTTGTGTGTGTGTGTGTGTGTGTGTGTGTGTGTGTGTGTGTGTGTGTGTGTTTAATATTTCATACGAGTCATCAGATGTTCAGGAGCGAGCAGAAAGTTGGAAATGAAAGAGGGAGTGTGTGTTTTGTGTTACAGTGTGTGTGTGTGTGTGTGTGTGTGTATCTGTATCTGTCAGTGTGTGTGTGTGTGTGGTGTGTGTGTGTGTGTGTGTTGTGTGTGTATCTGTGTGTGTGTGTGTGTGTGTGTGTGTGTATCTGTCAGTGTGTGTATCTGTGTGTGTGTATGTGTGTGTGTATGTCAGTGTGTGTGTGTTACACAGCGATGTAGTGTGTGTGTATCTGTATCTGTCAGTGTGTGTATCTGCGTGTGTGTGTGTGTGTGTATCTGTATCTGTCAGTGTGTGTGTGTATCTGTGAGTGTGTGTGTGTTACACAGCGATGTAGTGTGTGTGTATAAATAGACTTTACATCTGGCCTGGTGAAACTTTAATGACTCTTCTTCATGAATATAATTGGAGACGTCGACCCGCCGCCTCTTCTCAGACAAGGTCACCTTCAACACTCCTCCTGCTCTTCCTCCTCCTGCTCCTCGTCCTCCTCATCTTCCTCCTCGTCTTTATTTTCTCCTCATTTTTGTTATTTATCCTCCTTTTCTTTCTCCTTCTCACCTCCTCCTCTTTCACTCTCATCCTTATGTCTCTGTTTCCTCCAACCCATTTCTTTCTCGTCTTTTTTCTTTTCATCTTCATTTTCCACATCATCACTTCATTAGTAAACATGTTATTAAGTATTTGTGACACGACTGAAACTAACTGACAGTAAACTGCAGTTTAAGCAGCCACCTGATCCGTATTCTGTTTCTGTGCTGATCCAAAGTCAGTTTGAAGTCTGTCAGCGTCCCATCATGCACCAGAACAGAAATATCACGTTCATGTCGCCGCACCTTCAGTTTGAACTTCACTTACACTGATTTTAACAGTTTCATTGTTCACGTTTCCTCTGAAATCTTCAACATGTCGGACAGTTAAATATTCCATATTCAGATTAAAGCTGACGTGAGGCGCGTGGTCGTTCGACATATGGAATATTTACTACTGATAAATACAAACACGCTTCACGTTAGCATGAGTCTAAATATGGAATAAATATTCTGTACTTAAGCTAATGTTAATGCAGTAGTCTAGGTCTGTGATTAAAGATCATTGGTGTCATGTTACATTATTAATCACATTATTTTTAACCTTCTGTAGTCGCTGCACCTTCTTGATTTGTCTGATGACGTGAACACTCGTGAGCGCAGCACGACTGTCCGTGTGTCTTTAGGTTGCTCGATTTTTATTTCAGGTATTAAAAACAAAAACAAGTGGTTATTTGATTTTTATTCTGAAATATAATTTTTCTTTTTCATGATCGAAAGGAAGGATGAGACGAATTTAAAAAGTTTGATGCAACAGCTTGCATTTCAAAGAAAATTTTTAGTTTTAAAATTACAATCAAACCACTATTTTTTTGTTTCTGAAAGGAAAATAAAATGACTAAAAGACACACGGACCCATTAGCAGACACAGAATTTGAATTTCAGTTTGAAGCAAATCATGTAGTTTTTATCTGTCTCCGTTTCTGAGAAATTAGTTTGTCAGAACCTGATTTTCTCGACTGCATCAGGACCTTCAGTAACTCAGTGATTCTGATACTGGGACCAAATGTCAATATTTCCTCCCAGTACAGTTTAAAACTCAACACTTTACAGTTTAAAGTTAAACCGTCAGCTGGAAAAAGTAAAGTAAAAAAAGTACAGAAGTTCAGCATCTATTAATTATATCTGCTGCACTTTCCTCAGTTTTAGCGTCTAACTGTAGCAGATAAACTAAAACTAGATACTAGAACAGAAACAGTTCAACTACAGGTGAATGTTAAATTAGGTTGAACAGTTTAATAAAAATAATTAATAACTGATAATGAAAGCTACAGTAATGAACCGTTAGCTTCTGAGCTAATGTTGAGCTGACATAAATCACATTAGCTTGCTTTGCTAACAAGCAACAGCTTGTCCTTGAACAATAAAAAGATGTTTATAAAGTTTTACTGTGATCACATGGATAAAACAACCTAGCTAGCAAGCTAACTACTTTCAGCCCATTTACACATGTAGTCTTCTTGTGTTAATTAGCTTTGAGCACAGCATTGCTAATGAACTAGCAGCTGTTAGCTTGTAAACTGATCATACATTTTCCTGCAGATTTTTAGCTCACTACCTACAAAAATGAATGACTAACAGTTTTAGTAGAAAAATTAAGATATAACTAACTAGTGATGTTAGCTAACAGGTTAGCTAATTTTATTTCAGTACTCCATGGGTTCAGAACTGGATTATTATTGTCTCCACACCCCAGAGCTTTGCTGCTAGCTCTAGCAGGCTAGCTAATTTCACGACTACTGTTAGATCCTACAGTAATAATTACGATCAGTGGATGAAGACTGATCGATGTGGTTGAAAGCCACAAAACTAGTTCTGCAGGCTTAGCAGTGATCGCTTATACACTCTAAATTACATCAGAAGGTCCTTATCCAGTAGAGACGAACAATCAGGCTGAATAAACTGTTAGCTCGCTAGCTAGCTGTTTGGCTTACATAGAAAAGACACTGATGCTCATACTAACATGTTAACACTAGCCTAGTGGCTACACTAGCTTGTGTTCCAATCAGATGTGTTAGTAACTGAACAGTGCTGGTTAGCTGGCTAACAGCTGTTAGCAGAGCTAAGGACATCCAACATGGCCGCCAGGGATTGCTGAGTGCTTTATTGAGGACGTGGACTCACCTGAGCACACCTGTGGACACCTGAAGTGTGACCTTTGGTAACAAACTGAGAACAGGAACCAGAGGAGGTTCTGACTGAGGAGCATTTGTTTCATTCACAGCTGGAATGTTTCGAGCTGAATGTCGTTTCTAATGTGATGTTCAGGTGACTGTAACCCCGCCTCCTCGCCCTCCACCCACAGGTGCTGTTGCTCACTCTGAGGTCATTGACCTCTGACCTCGGCCAGGTGCTTTCAGCTCACCTGAACTGTTCTCCCTCGGTTCCTCTGATTGTCTCTGTTTGTTTCACTTCCTGTTGGGGAAAAAAAAAAACTACAAAGAGACTGTTAAAACTCTACTAATGATTTTATTTTCTGAATTTGTAAACTGATGTATATTTTAAAACAAATAAAATATTTTAAACGTAACTCAGTCTTTGTCTTTTGTCTTTGTGCAGCTATTTACTTATTATATCAAAAACAACAAATATATATTGTGACATTTCTTAAGTAAGTGATAGTCTTCTGTCAGCTAATTAATTAATATAATGGCTTATTGCTTCAATCATTCACATCCTTATATAACCAAATCAGTTTATCAATTTTATTGTTTTAATTTGTAGAGTTCAACTTCCTGTTGATAAAGGAAGTGACAGAAGGATAAACAAATGATTAACTGATAATTCAGTCAAATTCAGAAAATCCAACTTTAGTATTTTGAAGCTGGAGCTTGTTCCTGCAGCAGCTCTCAGGTGTGTTACCTGTTCAGCTGCTGATTAAATTACATCATTAATGTTAATGAATACTGTCATCATCAGTCTGACACAAACACACACATACACACGTGATTATCACATTGTTCATCAGTGTTAATGAACCTGCTTCATAAACTATTTTTCACTGTTAATGTGAGCAGCTGTGTGTGTGTGTGTGTGTGTGTGTGTGTGTGTGTGTGTGTGTCTTGTTGCCTGGTAACAGCTGATATTGATCATTCTGGTGTGTGAATTATTTATAGTTGATAAATAATGAATCTGTTTTGTTTCCGTCGTCATGTTAAGCAGCTGATAATGATCACATAGTTGACGTTTCTGTCTCACTCCGGGACTGAACTGCCTTACTATACTATGTTGTTTTAATACCTTACCTCACTCCCGGACTGAAGAACAGGGTTTTCCAGACAGTCCGAGGGGTTTATCAGGAACTTTAAAGAACCTACAAAAACCTGCTGGTTCTCAGACACACTTGAGTTTCTCCAGGGTTCTTTAAGTTCATGACAATCTATCACTGTTTGTCAAGGATGTTAGCAGTTCCTCCGGGTTCTTCAGTGTTATTTCAGGGATCTATGAGGGTCTGTGAGGGTTCCTCTGGGTAATTTTGGTTTCTTCACAGTTCTGTAATGTTTCTCAGAGTGTCATTATAGGGAATACATTTCTAAGATGTTCTTGAGATTCAAAGATCTTCAAAGTTCAATGAAGAGCTGTAACAAGATAACTCATTTAGATTTCTTCAGAGTTCTGTTCCTCAGGGATTTACCAAGAACCTTCCTGAACTTCTTTATGGTTCTTTAAGGTTTGTGAGTGTTCCTCTGGGTTTGTTGAGGGTTTTAGCTGTTCCTCTGAGGTTCTTAATGGTTTATTAGGGATCTAAGGGCTCTTTTTGGTCCATCAGGATTTTTTAGGTTTCCTCAAGGTTCTCTAAGGTTCCTCAAGAACCCTGCTGCTGCCAGATTCTTTAGTGTTCATAGGTATTCTCAAGGTTTGGCTGGGCTTTTTGGGTTACTTTGGTTTCATCTTTAAACTTTAGGTTTCCATGGTTCCAGGTTCTTTTGTGGACTCTGTTTTATGAAGAACCACAAAGCCAAGTGTATGAGCTCAGGTGAGTCCAGGTATCATCAGTCTCCCTCTGTCCTCTAACAGTCTGATCTGTAAGCTGTGCTGCCTCCTGCTGGATCAACAAAGAACTGAACCTGAAAACAGGAGTTTAGACTATCATCTATCCTGCACAAAAAACTTGCTATTGCCAGTCTAAAATGTTTTACTGAAAGTGTTATACAGTGTGTTTTAAATGTTTTAATACTTTACAATACTATGACATTTTTTGATCTTCTTTATGCATCACTATACTATGACATTTTTATATGTAACTATACTATGTTGTTTTTATGACTTTTATGCCTTACTATACTATACGGTTTTTAAGACTTTTTATACCTTACATTACTATATCGTTTTTATGCCTTACTATACTATGTAGTTTTTATACCTTACTATACTATGTCGTTTTTATACCTTACTATACTATGTCGTTTTTGTGACTTTTTATACCTTACTATATTATATTGTTTTTTTTCTCTTACTATACTAGGTCGTCTTTATGCCTTACTGAAGTATGTCGTTTTTATGCCTCACTATACTGTCATTTTTATGCCTTACTATACAATGTCGTTTTTTTGACTTTTATGCCTTACTATACTATGATATTTTTGTCAATTTTATGACTTACTATACTATGTCGTTTTTATGACTTTTTATGCCTTACTATACTATGACATTTTTTGCCTTACTATACTATGACATTTTTATGACATTTTTATGACTTACTATACTATGATGTTTTTATGACATTTTTTGCCTTACTATACTATGATGTTTTTATGACTTTTTATGCCTTAATATACTATGATGTTTTTATGACTTTTTATGCCTTACGATACTATGATGTTTTTATGACTCTTTATGCCTTACTATACTATGATGTTTTTATGACTCTTATGCCTTACTATAATATGACATTTTTTGCCTTACAATACTATGACATTTTTATGACTTTTTATGCCTTACTGTACTATGACATTTTTTGCCTTACTATACTATGACATTTTTATGACATTTTTATGCCTTACTATACTATGACATTTTTTGCCTTACTATACTATGACATTTTTATGACATTTTTATGCCTTACTATACTCTGACATTTTTTGCCTTACAATACTAAGACATTTTTATGACTTTTTATGCCTTACTGTACTATGACATTTTTTGCCTTATTATACTATGAAGTTTTTATGACTTTTTATGTGTTACTATACTATGACATTTTTATTACTTTTTATGCCTTACTATACTATGACATTTTTATGACTTGTTATGCCTTACTATACTCTGACATTTTTTGCCTTACAATACTAAGACATTTTCATGACTTTTTATGCCTTACTATACTATGACATTTTCATGACTTTTTATGCCTTATAATACTATGACATTTTTATGACTTTTTAGGCCTTACTATAATATGACATTTTTTGCCTTACTATACTATGACATTTTTATGACTTTTTATGCCTTACTATACTATGACATTTTCATGACTTTTTATGCCTTACTATATTATGACATTTTTTGCCTTACTATACTATGACATTTTTATGACTTTTTATGCCTTACTATAATATGACATTTTTTGCCTTACTATACTATGACATTTTTATGACTTTTTATGCCTTACTATAATATGACATTTTTTGCCTTACTATACTATGAGATTTGTATGACTTTTTATGCCTTACTATACTATGACATTTTTATGACTTTTTATGCCTTACTATACTATGACATTTTTTGCCTTACTATACTATGACATTTTTATGACTTTTTATGCGTTACTATACTATGACATTTTCATGACTTTTTATGCCTTACTATACTATGACATTTTTTGCCTTACTATACTATGAAGTTTTTATGACTTTTTATGCGTTACTATACTAAAACATTTTTTGCCTTACTATACTATGATGTTTTTATCACTTTTTATGCCTTACTATACTATGACATTTTCATGACTTTTTATGCCTTACTATACTATGACATTTTTATGACTTTTTATGCCTTACTATAATATGACTTTTTATGCCTTACTATACTATGACATTTTGATGACTTTTTATGCCTTATAATACTATGACATTTTTATGACTTTTTATGCCTTACTGTACTATGACATTTTTTGCCTTACTATACTATGAAGTTTTTATGACTTTTTTATGCGTTACTATACTATGACATTTTTTACCTTACTATACTATGATGTTTTTATCACTTTTTATGCCTTACCATACTATGACATTTTCATGACTTTTTATGCCTTACTATACTATGACATTTTTTGCCTTACTATACTATGACATTTTTATGCCTTTTTATGACTTACTATACTATGAAGTTTTTATGACTTTTTATGCGTTACTATACTATGATGTTTTTTGCCTTACTATACTATGACATTTTTATGACATTTTTATGACTTACTATACTATGATGTTTTTATGACATTTTTTGCCTTACTATACTATGATGTTTTTGTGACTTTTTATGCCTTAATATACTATGATGTTTTTATGACTTTTTATGCCTTACGATACTATGATGTTTTTATGACTCTTTATGCCTTACTATACTATGATGTTTTTATGACTCTTATGCCTTACTATACTATGACATTTTTTGCCTTACAATACTATGACATTTTTATGACTTTTTATTCCTTACTGTACTATGACATTTTTTGCCTTACTATACTATGACATTTTTATGACATTTTTATGCCTTACTATACTCTGACATTTTTTGCCTTACAATACTAAGACATTTTTATGACTTTTTATGCCTTACTGTACTATGACATTTTTTGCCTTATTATACTATGAAGTTTTTATGACTTTTTATGTGTTACTATACTATGACATTTTTATTACTTTTTATGCCTTACTATAGTATGACATTTTTATGACTTGTTATGCCTTACTATACTCTGACATTTTTTGCCTTACAATACTAAGACATTTTCATGACTTTTTATGCCTTACTATACTATGACATTTTCATGACTTTTTATGCCTTACTATAATATGACATTTTTTGCCTTACTATACTATGACATTTTTATGACATTTTTTGCCTTACAATACTAAGACATTTTTATGACTTTTTATGCCTTACTGTACTATGACATTTTTTGCCTTATTATACTATGAAGTTTTTATGACTTTTTATGTGTTACTATACTATGACATTTTTATTACTTTTTATGCCTTACTATACTATGACATTTTTATGACTTGTTATGCCTTACTATACTCTGACATTTTTTGCCTTACAATACTAAGACATTTTCATGACTTTTTATGCCTTACTATACTATGACATTTTCATGACTTTTTATGCCTTATAATACTATGACATTTTTATGACTTTTTATGCCTTACTATAATATGACATTTTTTGCCTTACTATACTATGACATTTTTATGACTTTTTATGCCTTACTATACTATGACATTTTCATGACTTTTTATGCCTTACTATAATATGACATTTTTTGCCTTACTATACTATGACATTTTTATGACTTTTTATGCCTTACTATAATATGACATTTTTTGCCTTACTATACTATGACATTTTCATGACTTTTTATGCCTTATAATACTATGACATTTTTATGACTTTTTATGCCTTACTATAATATGACATTTTTTGCCTTGCTATACTATGACATTTTTATGACTTTTTATGCCTTACTATACTATGACATTTTCATGACTTTTTATGCCATACTATACTATGACATTTTTTGCCTTACTATACTAAGACATTTTTATGACTTTTTATGCCTTACTGTACTATGACATTTTTTGCCTTACTATACTATGAAGTTTTTATGACTTTTTATGCGTTACTATACTATGACATTTTTTGCCTTACTATACTATGATGTTTTTATCACTTTTTATGCCTTACTATACTATGACATTTTCATGACTTTTTATGCCTTACTATAATATGACATTTTTTGCCTTACTATACTATGAAGTTTTCATGACTTTTTATGCCTTACTGTACTATGACATTTTTTGCCTTACTATACTATGAAGTTTTTATGACTTTTTTATGCGTTACTATACTATGACATTTTTTACCTTACTATACTATGATGTTTTTATCACTTTTTATGCCTTACCATACTATGACATTTTCATGACTTTTTATGCCTTACTATACTATGACATTTTTTGCCTTACTATACTATGACATTTTTATGCCTTTTTATGCCTTACTATACTATGAAGTTTTTATGACTTTTTATGCGTTACTATACTATGATGTTTTTTGCCTTACTATACTATGACATTTTTATGACATTTTTATGACTTACTATACTATGATGTTTTTATGACATTTTTTGCCTTACTATACTATGATGTTTTTGTGACTTTTTATGCCTTAATATACTATGATGTTTTTATGACTTTTTATGCCTTACGTTACTATGATGTTTTTATGACTCTTTATGCCTTACTATGCTATGATGTTTTTATGACTCTTATGCCTTACTATACTATGACATTTTTTGCCTTACAATACTATGACATTTTTATGACTTTTTATGCCTTACTGTACTATGACATTTTTTGCCTTAGTATACTATGACATTTTTATGACATTTTTATGCCTTACTATACTATGACATTTTTTGCCTTACTATACTATGACATTTTTATGACATTTTTATGCCTAACTATACTAAGACATTTTTATGACTTTTTATGCCTTACTGTACTATGACATTTTTTGCCTTATTATACTATGAAGTTTTTATGACTTTTTATGTGTTACTATACTATGACATTTTTATTACTTTTTATGCCTTACTATACTATGACATTTTTATGACTTGTTATGCCTTACTATACTCTGACATTTTTTGCCTTACAATACTAAGACATTTTCATGACTTTTTATGCCTTACTATACTATGACATTTTCATGACTTTTTATGCCTTATAATACTATGACATTTTTATGACTTTTTATGCCTTACTATAATATGACATTTTTTGCCTTACTATACTATGACATTTTTATGACTTTTTATGCCTTACTATACTATGACATTTTCATGACTTTTTATGCCATACTATACTATGACATTTTTTGCCTTACTATACTAAGACATTTTTATGACTTTTTATGCCTTACTGTACTATGACATTTTTTGCCTTACTATACTATGAAGTTTTTATGACTTTTTTATGCGTTACTATACTATGACATTTTTTACCTTACTATACTATGATGTTTTTATCACTTTTTATGCCTTACTATACTATGACATTTTCATGACTTTTTATGCCTTACTATAATATGACATTTTTTGCCTTACTATACTATGAAGTTTTCATGACTTTTTATGCCTTACTGTACTATGACATTTTTTGCCTTACTATACTATGAAGTTTTTATGACTTTTTTATGCGTTACTATACTATGACATTTTTTACCTTACTATACTATGATGTTTTTATCACTTTTTATGCCTTACCATACTATGACATTTTCATGACTTTTTATGCCTTACTATACTATGACATTTTTTGCCTTACTATACTATGACATTTTTATGCCTTTTTATGCCTTACTATACTATGAAGTTTTTATGACTTTTTATGCGTTACTATACTATGATGTTTTTTGCCTTACTATACTATGACATTTTTATGACATTTTTATGACTTACTATACTATGATGTTTTTATGACATTTTTTGCCTTACTATACTATGATGTTTTTGTGACTTTTTATGCCTTAATATACTATGATGTTTTTATGACTTTTTATGCCTTACGTTACTATGATGTTTTTATGACTCTTTATGCCTTACTATGCTATGATGTTTTTATGACTCTTATGCCTTACTATACTATGACATTTTTTGCCTTACAATACTATGACATTTTTATGACTTTTTATGCCTTACTGTACTATGACATTTTTTGCCTTAGTATACTATGACATTTTTATGACATTTTTATGCCTTACTATACTATGACATTTTTTGCCTTACTATACTATGACATTTTTATGACATTTTTATGCCTAACTATACTAAGACATTTTTATGACTTTTTATGCCTTACTGTACTATGACATTTTTTGCCTTATTATACTATGAAGTTTTTATGACTTTTTATGTGTTACTATACTATGACATTTTTATTACTTTTTATGCCTTACTATACTATGACATTTTTATGACTTGTTATGCCTTACTATACTCTGACATTTTTTGCCTTACAATACTAAGACATTTTCATGACTTTTTATGCCTTACTATACTATGACATTTTCATGACTTTTTATGCCTTATAATACTATGACATTTTTATGACTTTTTATGCCTTACTATAATATGAACTTTTTTGCATTACTATACTATGACATTTTTATGACATTTTTTGCCTTACAATACTAAGACATTTTTATGACTTTTTATGCCTTACTGTACTATGACATTTTTTGCCTTATTATACTATGAAGTTTTTATGACTTTTTATGTGTTACTATACTATGACATTTTTATGACTTGTTATGCCTTACTATACTCTGACATTTTTTGCCTTACAATACTAAGACATTTTCATGACTTTTTATGCCTTACTATACTATGACATTTTCATGACTTTTTATGCCTTATAATACTATGACATTTTTATGACTTTTTATGCCTTACTATAATATGACATTTTTTGCCTTACTATACTATGACATTTTTATGACTTTTTATGCCTTACTATACTATGACATTTTCATGACTTTTTATGCCTTACTATACTATGACATTTTTTGCCTTACTATACTATGACATTTTTATGACTTTTTATGCCTTACTATAATATGACATTTTTTGCCTTACTATACTATGACATTTTTATGACTTTTTATGCCTTACTATAATATGACTTTTTATGCCTTACTATACTATGACATTTTCATGACTTTTTATGCCTTATAATACTATGACATTTTTATGACTTTTTATGCCTTACTATACTATGACATTTTCATGACTTTTTATGCCTTATAATACTATGACATTTTTATGACTTTTTATGCCTTACTATAATATGACATTTTTTGCCTTACTATACTATGACATTTTTATGACTTTTTATGCCTTACTATACTATGACATTTTCATGACTTTTTATGCCATACTATACTATGACATTTTTTGCCTTATTATACTAAGACATTTTTATGACTTTTTATGCCTTACTGTACAATGACATTTTTATGCCTTACTATACTATGAAGTTTTTATGACTTTTTATGCGTTACTATACTATGACATTTTTTACCTTACTATACTATGATGTTTTTATCACTTTTTATGCCTTACTATACTATGACATTTTCATGACTTTTTATGCCTTACTATAATATGACATTTTTGCCTTACTATACTATGACATTTTTATGACTTTTTATGCCTTACTATACTATGACATTTTCATGACTTTTTATGCCTTACTATACTATGACAGTTTTTGCCTTACTATACTATGACATTTTCTTGACTTTTTATGCCTTATTATACTATGACATTTTCATGACTTTTTATGTCTTACAATACTATGACATTTTCATGACTTTTTATGCCTTACTGTACTATGACATTTTTTGCCTTATTATACTATGAAGTTTTTATGACTTTTTATGTGTTACTATACTATGACATTTTTATTACTTTTTATGCCTTACTATACTATGACATTTTTATGACTTGTTATGCCTTACTATACTCTGACATTTTTTGCCTTACAATACTATGACATTTTCATGACTTTTTATGCCTTACTATACTATGACATTTTCATGACTTCTTATGCCTTATAATACTATGACATTTTTATGACCTTTTATGCCTTACTATAATATGACATTTTTTGCCTTACTATACTATGACATTTTTATGACTTTTTATGCCTTACTATACTATGACATTTTCATGACTTTTTATGCCTTACTATACTATGACATTTTTTGCCTTACTATACTATGACATTTTTATGACTTTTTATGCCTTACTATACTATGACATTTTCATGACTTTTTATGCCTTACTATAATATGACTTTTTATGCCTTACTATACTATGACATTTTCATAACTTTTTATGCCTTATAATACTATGACATTTTTATGACTTTTTATGCGTTACTATACTATGACATTTTTTACCTTACTATACTATGATGTTTTTATCACTTTTTATGCCTTACCATACTATGACATTTTCATGACTTTTTATGCCTTACTATACTATGACATTTTTTGCCTTACTATACTATGACATTTTTATGCCTTTTTATGCCTTACTATACTATGACATTTTCATGACTTTTTATGCCTTATAATACTATGACATTTTTATGACTTTTTATGCCTTACTATACTATGACATTTTCATGACTTTTTATGCGTTACTATACTATGACATTTTTATGACTTTTTATGCCTTACTATACTATGACAGTTTTTGCCTTACTATACTATGACATTTTCATGACTTTTTATGCCTTATTATACTATGACATTTTCATGACTTTTTATGTCTTACAATACTATGACATTTTCATGACTTTTTATGCCTTACTGTACTATGACATTTTTTGCCTTATTATACTATGAAGTTTTTATGACTTTTTATGTGTTACTATACTATGACATTTTTATTACTTTTTATGCCTTACTATACTATGACATTTTTATGACTTGTTATGCCTTATAATACTATGACATTTTTATGACTTTTTATGCCTTACTATAATATGACATTTTTTGCCTTACTATACTATAACATTTTTATGACTTTTTATGCCTTACTATACTATGACATTTTTTGCCTTACTATACTAAGACATTTTCATGACTTTTTATGCCTTACTGTACTATGACATTTTCATGACTTTTTATGTCTTATAATACTATGACATTTTTATGACTTTTTAAGCCTTACTATAATATGACATTTTTTGCCTTACTATACTATGACATTTTTATGACTTTTTATGCCTTACTATACTATGACATTTTCATGACTTTTTATGCCAAAGACATTTTCATGACTTTTTATGCCTTATAATACTATTAAATTTTTATGACTTTTTATGCCTTACTATAATATGACATTTTTTGCCTTACTATACTATGACATTTTTATGACTTTTTATGCCTTACTATACTATGACATTTTCATGACTTTTTATGCCTTACTATACTATGACATTTTCTGCCTTACAATACTAAGACATTTTTATGACTTTTTATGCCTTACTATACTATGACATCTTTATGACTTTTTATGCCTTACTGTACTATGACATTTTTTGCCTTATTATACTATGAAGTTTTTATGACTTTTTATGTGTTACTATACTGTGACATTTTTATTACTTTTTATGCCTTACTATACTATGACATTTTTATGACATTTTTATGATTTTTATGCCTTACTATACTCTGACATTTTTTGCCTTACAATACTATGACATTTTTATGACTTTTTATGCCTTACTATAATATGACATTTTTTGCCTTACTATAATATGACATTTTTATGACTTTTTATGCCTTACTATACTATGACATTTTCATGACTTTTTATGCCTTACTATACTATGACATTTTCATGACTTTTTATGCCTTACTATACTATGACATTTTCATGACTTTTTATGCCTTACTATACTATGACATTTTCATGACTTTTTATGCCTTATAATACTATGACATTTTTATGACCTTTTATGCCTTACTATACTATGACATTTTTATGACTTTTTATGCCTTACTATACTATGACATTTTCATGACTTTTTATGCCTTACTATACTATGACATTTTTTGCCTTACTATACTATGACATTTTTATGACTTTTTATGCCTTACTATACTATGACATTTTCATGACTTTTTATGCCTTACTATAATATGACTTTTTATGCCTTACTATACTATGACATTTTCATGACTTTTTATGCCTTATAATACTATGACATTTTTATGACTTTTTATGCGTTACTATACTATGACATTTTTTACCTTACTATACTATGATGTTTTTATCACTTTTTATGCCTTACCATACTATGACATTTTCATGACTTTTTATGCCTTACTATACTATGACATTTTTTGCCTTACTATACTATGACATTTTTATGCCTTTTTATGCCTTACTATACTATGAAGTTTTTATGACTTTTTATGCGTTACTATACTATGATGTTTTTTGCCTTACTATTTCATGATGTTTTTATGACTTTTTATGCCTTACTATACTATGACATTTTCATGACTTTTTATGCCTTATAATACTATGACATTTTCATGCCTTACTATACTATGACATTTTTATGACTTTTTATGCCTTACTATACTATGACAGTTTTTGCCTTACTATACTATGACATTTTCATGACTTTTTATGCGTTACTATACTATGACATTTTTATGACTTTTTATGCCTTACTATACTATGACAGTTTTTGCCTTACTATACTATGACATTTTCATGACTTTTTATGCCTTATTATACTATGACATTTTCATGACTTTTTATGTCTTACAATACTATGACATTTTCATGACTTTTTATGCCTTACTGTACTATGACATTTTTTGCCTTATTATACTATGAAGTTTTTATGACTTTTTATGTGTTACTATACTATGACATTTTTATTACTTTTTATGCCTTACTATACTATGACATTTTTATGACTTGTTATGCCTTACTATACTCTGACATTTTTTGCCTTACAATACTAAGACATTTTCATGACTTTTTATGCCTTATAATACTATGACATTTTTATGACTTTTTATGCCTTACTATAATATGACATTTTTTGCCTTACTATACTATGACATTTTTATGACTTTTTATGCCTTACTATACTATGACATTTTCATGACTTTTTATGCCTTACTATACTGTGACATTTTTTGCCTTACTATACTATGACATTTTTATGACTTTTTATGCCTTACTATAATATGACATTTTTTGCCTTACTATACTATGACATTTTTATGACTTTTTATGCCATACTATACTATGACATTTTCATGACTTTTTATGCCATACTATACTATGACATTTTTATGACTTTTTATGCCTTACTATACTATGATATTTTTATGCCTTTTTATGCCTTACTATACTATGACATTTTTATGACTTTTTATGCCTTACTATACTCTGACATTTTTTGCCTTACTATACTATGAAGTTTTTATGACTTTTTATGCATTACTATACAATGACATTTTTTGCCTTACTATACTATAATGTTTTTATGACATTTTTATGCCTTACTATACTATGACATTTTCATGACGTTTTATGCCTTACTATACTATGACATTTTCATGACTTTTTATGCCTTATAATACTATGACATTTTTATGACTTTTTATGCCTTACTATAATATGACATTTTTTGCCTTACTATACTATAACATTTTTATGACTTTTTATGCCTTACTATACTATGACATTTTTTGCCTTACTATACTATGACATTTTTATGCCTCTTTATGCCTTACTATACTATGACATTTTTATGACTTTTTATGCGTTACTATACTATGACATTTTTTGCCTTACTATTTTATGATGTTTTTATGACATTTTTATGACTTACTATACTATGTCGTTTTTATGACTTGTTATGCCTTACTATACTCTGACATTTTTTGCCTTACAATACTAAGACATTTTCATGACTTTTTATGCCTTACTGTACTATGACATTTTCATGACTTTTTATGCCTTATAATACTATGACATTTTTATGACTTTTTATGCCTTACTATAATATGACATTTTTTGCCTTACTATACTATGACATTTTTTGCCTTACTATACTATGACATTTTTATGACTTTTTATGCCTTACTATACTATGACATTTTCATGACTTTTTATGCCAAAGACATTTTCATGACTTTTTATGCCTTATAATACTATTAAATTTTTATGACTTTTTATGCCTTATAATACTATTAAATTTTTATGACTTTTTATGCCTTACTATAATATGACATTTTTTGCCTTACTATAATATGACATTTTTATTACTTTTTATGCCTTACTATACTATGACATTTTCATGACTTTTTATGCCTTACTATACTATGACATTTTCTGCCTTACAATACTAAGACATTTTTATGACTTTTTATGCCTTACTATACTATGACATTTTTATGACTTGTTATGCCTTACTATACTCTGACATTTTTTGCCTTACAATACTAAGACATTTTCATGACTTTTTATGCCTTACTGTACTATGACATTTTCATGACTTTTTATGCCTTATAATACTATGACATTTTTATGACTTTTTATGCCTTACTATAATATGACATTTTTTGCCTTACTATACTATGACATTTTTATGACTTTTTATGCCTTACTATACTATGACATTTTCATGACTTTTTATGCCAAAGACATTTTCATGACTTTTTATGCCTTATAATACTATTAAATTTTTATGACTTTTTATGCCTTATAATACTATGACATTTTTATGACTTTTTATGCCTTACTATAATATGACATTTTTTGCCTTACTATACTATGACATTTTTATGACTTTTTATGCCTTACTATACTATGACATTTTCATGACTTTTTATGCCTTACTATACTATGACATTTTTATGACTTGTTATGCCTTACTATACTCTGACATTTTTTGCCTTACAATACTAAGACATTTTTATGACTTTTTATGCCTTACTGTACTATGACATTTTTTGCCTTACTATACTATGAAGTTTTTATGACTTTTTATGCATTATTATGCTATGAAATTTTTTGCCTTACTATACTATGACATTTTTATGACATTTTTATGCCTTACTATACTCTGACATATTTTGCCTTACAATACTAAGACATTTTTATGACTTTTTATGCCTTCCTGTACTATGAAATTTTTTGCCTTATTATACTATGAAGTTTTTATGACTTTTTATGTGTTACTATACTATGACATTTTTATTACTTTTTATGCCTTACTATACTATGACATTTTTATGACTTGTTATGCCTTACTATACTCTGACATTTTTTGCCTTACAATACTAAGACATTTTCATGACTTTTCATGCCTTACTGTACTATGACATTTTCATGACTTTTTATGCCTTATAATACTATGACATTTTTATGACTTTTTATGCCTTACTATAATATGACATTTTTTGCCTTACTATACTATGACATTTTTATGACTTTTTATGCCTTACTATACTATGACATTTTCATGACTTTTTATGCCTTACTATACTATGACATTTTTTGCCTTACTATACTATGATGTTTTTATGACTTTTTATGCCTTACTATACTATGACATTTTCATGACTTTTTATGCCTTACTATACAATGACAATTTTTGCCGTACTATACTATGATGTTTTTATGTCTTTTTATGACTTTTTATGCCTTACTATACTATGACATTTTTGTGACTTTTTATGCCTTACTATACTATGACATTTTCATGACTTTTTATGCCTTACAATACTATGACATTTTTATGACTTTTTATGCCTTACTATAATATGACATTTTTTGCCTTACTATTCTATGTTTTTATGACTTTTTATGCCTTACTATACTATGACATTTTTTGCCTTACTATACTATGACATTTTCATGACTTTTTATGCCTTACTATACTATGACATTTTTTGCCTTACAATACTAAGACATTTTTATGACTTTTTATGCCTTACTGTACTGACATTTTTATGCCTTACTATACTATGACATTTTTATGACTTTTTATGCCTTACTATACTCTGACATTTTTTGCCTTACAATACTAAGACATTTTTATGACATTTTAATGCCTTACTATACTATGACATTTTTTGCCTTACTATACTATGACATTTTTATGACATTTTTATGCCTTACTATACTCTGACATTTTTTGCCTTACAATACTAAGACATTTTTATGCCTTACTATACTATGACATTTTTATGACTTTTTATGCCTTACTATACTCTGACATTTTTTGCCTTACAATACTAAGACATTTTTATGACTTTTTATGCCTTACTGTACTGACATTTTTTGCCTTACTATACTATGAAGTTTTTATGACTTTTTATGCGTTATTATGCTATGAAATTTTTTGCCTTATAATTCTATGACATTTTTATGACTTTTTATGCCTTACTATACTATGACATTTTTTTGCCTTACAATACTATGACATTTTTATGACTTTTTATGCCTTACTATACTATGACATTTTTTGCCTTACTATACTATGATGTTTTCATGACTTTTTATGCCTTACAATACTATGACATTTTTATGACTTTTTATGCCTTAATATACTATGACATTTTTATGACTTTTTATGCCTTACTATACTTTGACATTTTTTGCCTTACTATACTATGATGTTTTCATGACTTTTTATGCCTTACAATACTATGACATTTTTATGACTTTTTATGCCTTAATATACTATGACATTTTTATGACTTTTTATGCCTTACTATACTATGACATTTTTATGACTTTTTATGCCTTACTATACTTTGACATTTTTTGCCTTACTATACTATAACATTTCTATGACTTTTTATGCCTTACTATGATATGACATTTTTTGCCTCACTGTACTATGACATTTTTTGCCTTACTATACTATAACATTTCTATGACTTTTTATGCCTTACTATGATATGACATTTTTTGCCTTACTGTACTATGACATTTTTTGCCTTACTATACTATGACATTTTTTGCCTTAATATTCCATGATGTTTTTATGACTTATTATGCCTTACTATACTATGACATTTTTATGACTTTTTATGCCTTACAATACTATGACATTTTTATGACTTTTTATAACTTACTATAATATGACATTTTTTGCCTTACTATACTATAACATTTTTATGACTTTTTATGCCTTACTATAATATGACATTTTTTGCCTTACTATACTATAACATTTTTATGACTTTTTATGCGTTACTATACTATGACATTTTTTGCCTTACTATACTATAACATTTCTATGACTTTTTATGCCTTACTATGATATGACATTTTTTGCCTTACTATTCTATGTTTTTATGACTTATTATGCCTTACTATACTATGACATTTTTATGACTTTCTATGCGTTACTATACTATGACATTTTTTGCCTTACTATTCTATGATGTTTTTATGACTTATTATGCCTTACTATACTATGTCGTTTTTATGACTTTTTTGCCTCACCATACTATGTTGTTTTCATGGCTTACTATACTATGACGTTTTTATGAATTTTATGCTTTACTATACTATGTTGTCTTTCATGACTTTTATGCCTTACTATACTATGAAGTTTTTGAATTTTATGCCTTAATATACTTTGTCGTATTTATGACTTTTAATGCCTTACTATACTATGTCGTTTTTATAACTTACTATAATATGATGTTATTACGACATTTTATGCCTTATTATACTATGTCGTTTTTATGCCTTTTTATGCCTTACTATAGTATGTCGTTTTTATATCTTACCATACTATACTTTGAGTATTTGTGCCTTACTATACTGTGAACCTTTCATGACTTAATTGAACACAAAGAGTTTTTCTCAGTCAACTTTATTGAGTTGTTCAGTCATGAACATAGTCTCAGTCTGACTTTATGTACAGAGGTTTTATGTTCTCCAGCATCTTCAGGTTCTCTTTAGCATGTTGAAGAACTCTTCCAGAACGTTCTCCACCTCGTCCTCGCTGTAATCTCTCACCACGAACCGGTCGCCGTCGTCAGCTCCCCGAATCATTGCCGACAGAACTACACAGAGACACGAAGTTAATGCTGTTGGGGTCACCTGCTGACCTCACCTGTATACACAGGTTTGTGAGGCATTGGGAGGAGAGCGCAGTGTGAGGTGTGTCACTTCCTTTTCAGCCACTAAAGTATATCTTTGGCATGTTAACATTTTCATTTTCAAATTTTAACTTTTAATGTTAACATTTAAACTTTGGTACTGTAACATTACCATTCTAAAGTTAGCTTTTTAATATTTTAAGCTAGAATTGTAACATCTAGCATTAGCATTTTAAGTTATCTTAGGGCACCTTTCATATAGAGCAGATCTGGACCATACCCTTAAATGTATTAAGTTTTGTAATATTAACATTTTAACTTTAGCAATGTAACCTTTGCTTTTTAATGTAAGTGAAGTCAAATCAATTTTATTTACATCGTTCCAAATCATAACAGACGTTATCGTAGGATGATGTGGATCATCAAGAGCGGAACAAACAAACAAACAAAAAAACAAAGAAAAACACTAACAGACGTAACACACCTGGACTCTGTTCTCTCCTCCCATTGGCTCACAGAGCTGTATGGGTGTGGTCAACAGGTTAGTAAATGTGTAAAACAGGAAGTGTCCTCACCACGTCCTGACAACGGCCTGAACATGCACAAGGTTTTTTTCTTCATGTCGACGACTCGGCCGAGTTCATAACCAACACCCAGAGACGGCTGCGTGACCTCTGCCACCACCACTGAGGTCAGAGGTCAGACAACCAACACCGAAAGGTTAGAGGTCAACAGGTGAAACAGAAGCTGCCTGCAGACACTGACACACAATAATCAATAATCAATTATCCTCACCGTCAGACTGTCGGAGCCAGTCCACATCTCGGTCATGAATAAACTTGTCTCCGGCTGCTGAGGCGTCCTCACCTGTCCAATCACAGCACAGCAGCTCGGTGACATCACACATACCTCAGTAACCACAAAGCTGCAATAGTGTTTAGTTTTAAATCAGTTGTGTCATTCTGAATGTTTGTTAAACGTAATTAGTCTTAAATGTTTTCTTTCATGAATTACTTTTGTTTATTATTTTTGTTTCACCATCTTTATTTATATGTTGCATTTATTTCCTTCCATTGTACTTATTTTATTTGTTTGTATTGTTCACATTTTACTCTTTCAGAAGTTTTGATTGTTTCCTTCATTTTCAATGTTTAATTGTTTCAGTAAGTTGAAGTGGAAAATGTTTTGAACAAAGAAAAATAAATGAGTGTGACTGAAACACCATGTTTTCCTCATGTTGAATATCTTGATTCCTGCATTAGTCTGTGTAGGACCAGTAATATTTGCAATCTGCACCTTGGTTTTAAAAGCAAGGTGAGAGAACAACTGTTCATCTTCATTTATGAATGGACAGTTCACTCAAAATGCACAATGACGTCATCTCACCTTACAGTGTGTGGGATGGTAAATCTGCAACTCCACTGCGGCTAATGTTAACGTCGTAATGACGTCACTTCGGTTAATAACACACTGAATTAAATTTTCTAGTGTATGAATTACAATGCAGACACTACAGCACTGAGAGTGACCTCTGACCTCTGTCGCTGAGCTCTGTGCTGCTCACGTGCTCGGTTAGCACGGTCCCGTAGCTCTGCAGCTTCTCCACGATCCTCCGGTACAGCGCTACGTCATCTCTCCCGCCGCGGATACTCCCGCAGAAATAAACCTTCATCCTCTTCACGACCTGCTCCACCGGTTCTGCCTGCGTCCTCCTGCTGCCGCTTCCCGCGCTGTTTGCGAATGAGCCTTTGCGTGGTGACGTGACTTGGTTACGTGACATTGAAACCAATACTCCTGTAACCCGGAGCGGAGTCTGTCAGGTGCGCCACTGTTAACAGATGCCGTTATTTCTCCGCTGTGATTGGCTGAACAGCAACAGTCTGAACTCTGTCGCCTCTGATTGGTCCAGGATGGAGGAGGTGACCAGCTGAGGGGAGGAGTTACCTGATAGACAGCGCTCAGGGCAGCAAAGCCCAAGTTCATTAGGCTGAAGTCTCAAAATAAAGATTTATGTTGCAGTTTCTGTATTAATCCAAAATCTATTCATTTGTTTCTATATTTCCCACAAACTTCCTGTTACACCTTTCAAAATAATCGTTTTCACAGCCTGTGTTATTCTTGCTTCAGAGCAACAGAGGTGGAAAATTAAAATAATTTAAACTCCTGTGCTTCAGTATAATTCTGAGGTAATCTACATTTACACATCTACTTTACTTAAGTAAATTCAAAACATTTTTTTTTCAAATAAATAACCTTGTTGGTTTTTTTTTTTTTTTTTTACAGATAAAACTTTATTCTTCCACAGGGGGAAATTCACAAACTACCCAGCAGAATATAAAATAATTCAAATAAACCATTAAAGTGATGAACACATTAATGCATCAGTATTTATAATACAACATTATATATGACTCTGCATACTGGGTACTTTTACTTTTGGTCTTTAAGTATATTCTGATGATACTTTTGTCTTGTAAATTAGTTTAATGGTGGAGTTATATTTACAAATGAAGCGTGAACTCTGCATTAAGTCTGAATTAAGCTGCTGTTTGACCTCAGATTTTTCTGCTTACAATTAAATAATCTTGATCATTATAATGTTTTGAGGACAGCAACCATTCATCTTGAAACTCTGCTGATAGATGAAATACCAAAATGTCGAGAAAGAATCTGTTTGTAAATTTAAATGATGTCGTTTTACTAAATAAAGTGTGGATTATCCAACCAAAGTCCATAAAGTTTACTCGGGGTTTCTGTACAGAAACTATAAATACATCTGAACATGAAGAGAACAACACAAAAGCCAAAACAAAATGTTACAGAATGAATAAAAAATGTACAAGAGCTGAGAGAGAAAATGTTTGACTTCATGAACATGAAGCTTCATCTTCAGAGGACATTAACACAGAATCATCTCTACTCAAAGGCCACTTATTAGCTTTTTCAGGAGCCGTCATGGTCTTCATCTGCTCAGTTGTCACATGCTGATGTGATTCCATTCGGACCTCTGAGTTGTGATCATTCTGTTATTTTAGGTTTCCCACCAATGAACTTTTATAGTGAAACAGAAACTTTCTTCTTTTAAAAGATGACTGACAGCGTCTATGAGAGAGTGGGGGCCTCAGTGGACCCTCAGTGAGGCCCCCAGGTTCCTCAATGTGGCGTTGAGTGTCAGTTCAGGCACGTCTCTGGCCACACGCTGCATGGGAGCCAGGTTGGGTCCTTCCAGAGTGTCCAGCAGCCCTGAAACGACAACGACAGGAGGTCTCACTCAGACACAGAAACAATGAGGTGGTCTCACTCAGACACAGAAACAATGAGGAGGTCTCACTCGGACACAAAAACAATGAGGAGGTCTCACTCGGACACAGAAACAATGAGGAGGTCTCACTCAGACACAGAAACAATAAGGAGGTCTCACTCGGACACAGAAACAATGAGGAGGTCTCACTCAGACACAGAAACAATGAGGAGGTCTCACTCAGACACAGAAACAATGAGGAGGTCTCACTCAGACACAGAAACAATGAGGAGGTCTCACTCAGACACAGAAACAATGAGGAGGTCTCACTCAGACACAGAAATGACACTCTGATGCAAGCAGGTGAACTGTTTACACTCAGTCACATGACCTCAGTAAATGATGGCGTCAGGTGCACAGGTGTGCGTCTCACCTTCTACGATCTTGTGGTAGGCGAAGTGCAGGTAGAGCAGGAAGAGCATGTGCAGCAGAGACAGAGTCCCACAGAGGAGGAGACGAGGCGTCTGTCCGACCGTACGAGACAGCAGAGCCGCCACCTGAGAGGAGGACACACGGGACATCAGGTGAGTCCACAGTTGTGGGAGAACCAGGGGGCTGATGGGAAATGTAGTGCTTACCATACGCAGGGTGGACAGTCCTCCAACCAGCAGCCACAGGACGTAGAACAGGAAGTGGAAGTGGATGTTGTAGGTGATGAGGAGGACGGCGCAGTGACCAAACAAACCGTAACCCTGACGACGGCAGACAGGAAGTACATTGTATTAATTAGGTTGAGAAAAAAAAGGTTAAAAGCACTCTACATGATTACTACAGTTTGGATGGTACTGACACTGTGTAGTGTGTGTAGTGTGTGTAGTGTGTACATGTGCAAGTGTAGTTGTAGTACCAGTACTGACCAGCAGGGACAGCATTTGCAGCATGGTGATCTGAGCGTTGACCAGGTACGCCAGGAAGTAGATGAAGGAGGAAACGCCGAGCCAGTAACCGAAACACGTTCCTATAGCTGTACCCATCAGAGTCCCCTCCCTCTGGATATCACACACACACACACACACACACACACACACACACACACACACACACACACAATCATCAGTGCCCCAACAGAACCAATCGCCCCACGTGTTTCTGGAGGTGGGATTTGGGTTTCCAGGTGTATCTGTGCGTGTGTGTATCTGTGTGTGTGTGTGTGTGTGTGTGTGTGTGTGTGTGTGTGTGTGTGTGTGTGTGTGTGTGTTCTTACTATGACAGTTCCTGAAGTCTTCATCCCGTGCAGCAGGATGGCCACCAGAGTAAAGACCAGCATCAGAGGACCGTACAGCTCACCTGCGATCTTCTACAGAGGGAGAACACACTGTCAGAGGACACAAAGCTGATCCTGGATCACAGGTGGAAACATGTTTGTGGGTGGTTACCTGGGGGAAGTTGATCATGCGGACAGGTATCATGGACTCGATCAGCCTGGGAGACGCAGAGCAGACGACAGTCAGACAGAGCGGGAAACAGGAAAGGGCAGACAGGAAACAGGAAGCGCGGAGAGTCCTACCTGCTGCGGACCTGAACCGGCTCCACGTCAAAGTACGGCCTCAGGATGTCGATGTTGGCATAAAGGTTAAAGGCTTTAGAGGCCTGACGCTTCCCCGCCTGCCACACCTGGACACATCACACAGGGATCAGGACTCATCAACTCATCAAACAGAGAAGTCCACAGGAAGTCCCATCATCGGATCCTCGACCTCCCAGTGACATTAAAACAAAAGTCTGGGTGGGTCTCCAGACAATTACCATTATTGATTACTTTATCATTACATTATTACATTAACCAAAAACATTCAGTTTCCTGGAGCAGCTGAAACCATCGAACGTTTGTCAATATTTACTTCTGAATGAACATAAAGGAGAATCAGGAAATGATCATCAGAGCAGCTACTGATGATTTTCTATTGATAACCAATCGTCACAGAATTATTATCTCGTTAGATGGTCAAGTGTGTGCGTGGATGACCTCTGACTCCCGTCCTCAGTGGCGCTCACCTCGTCGGCCACCTGTCGGCCCAGCTGACCCTTTATCCCCTTCATGCCCAGAAACTCCCCGTCGTCTGGATTGTCGTCCTCGGTGGCGGCCGCCTCCGCCGCCACCTCCTCCTCCTCCTTCATCCTCTGGTGCATCTCCCCCATGTCCTCGAAGCTGGAGCCCGACGTGTCGTCCATGTTCTCCATGTCGATGACCGCCGAGCCGCCACCCTGGAACACATGAGGAAACACGGGATCGATCCTCATTCAGACGTTTTTGTATCTTATCAATCACAGAATGTCGTGTGTGTGTGAGAATCAATAAGTGGATTAACAGAAAATGAAAAAGCAATTAGATAATGATAGATTCATCATTTGAATCGTTTTTAAATTAAAAATTCAACAGTTGCTGAGTTAAGTTTCATCACACAAACTGATTCATCGATCAACTGAGAAATTGATTGGCAGATTAATGAAAATAATCAATAGTCACTGAACTAATCAGTTTAATGTTGGACCTGATATTGAAAACTTTATATTCTTCTTATTACAGATTTATTTGTCTGTTGTAACATCAATTATTTATTGGTTATATTTTTGATCAATGATGAGAATCTGCGAAGTGACGGATCAATGAAGAGCAGCACCAGTAAAGCACCAGTACCTCAAATGTACACTACTGCAGTACATGTACTTAGTTACTCTCCACCACTGAACAACAACTTGGGTTAACCTGGTTATCTCCAGACTTTTTAGTTAGCCTGTTAGTTAGGTGGTTAGTTAGTAGACTAGCTTGTTAGTTAACCGGTTAGCAGTGTTTTAGTTAGCAGGTTAGCCTGTTAGCTCACCTGGATAAGGTTGTCATCGAAGCTCCCCCACGGTTCCGTGTTCGTGTTTCTGCTCCCGGAGCCCGCAGACATTTTCCCCGCAGCAGTAGCAGCAGTTTATCCGGTGGTTGACCGTCTCTGTCCCGGGCAGCTGACCGTGTGACTGCCCCCTCGACGGACTGACGGAAGTTTAATCTCCGCACAAACAATAAAACTCTGATGTTTTAGTCTCTAAGATCCACATAACAACATTACGACGCTACTGAACATCCGCACGGCACGCAGGACGACGTCATGACGTCACGCAAACTGAGCGACGTGGAAGCCGATAATGTCGCGAGATTCTTGTGTCGTCGGTGACACACACACACACACACACACACACACACACACACACACACACACACACACACACAACACACACACACACACACACACACACACACACACACAAAATGTTATCAACACAATAAATAAATAAATAAATGAAGGGGGAATAATACTGACAACGATTATGATACAATAATGATACATCAGTAAAAATATTAAACTATATTTTTATAGTTATTATTTATAATTATATTGTTAATAATTGTTATTTTTGTTATTATTGATAATAATAATTCGAATTTTATATTATTTATATCAAAATTAGTAATAAAATAAGTGTTTACAGGTGTTCTCCGCGTTGTTCTTGTCTGTCTGTTTGATAAACTATCATTATTATTATTATTATTATTATTATTATTTATCTGTCTACATAAATATGTACAACAAGCAACAATGGCCAATAACATATAACTAATAAATTACAGTTAGAACAAAAATTCAATGGTACAAACAGACTCTTCACTTCACTGCAGCTTCATGGCGCCATTTGGTGGACTGATAGTAGAAGTACAGCAGCTGAAGGTCCGTGCATGAAGTATGAATCTTCTGCAGTTGATCACGTTGTATAATGAATATATACATGTTATTGCCTAATTTCATTGTCCTGCTTGTGCTAAGTGCAGGTGTATGAAATATGATGACGTTTTTATGAGCTCGTTCTTTATTAGCAGCTTGGAGTGTGTTATTGTTCCACTGAATGAAGACGCACGCTCGCCTTCAAAATAAAGGCTGTGCGCTTTGAATAAACTAGCAGATTAAACATTTACACTGATTGTCAATGTGTTCTAACATAGAGACAAATCTACCTCCACCTGTCACTCACAGCGGCCACTCCCTCAGTCAGCGGTACCAGGCTGGTACCTTTTTGTACCAGGCTGTAAACATGTTTATTTCTGCTGTAAAGTTGGACAGTTTAACATGGGAGTCTCTGGGGACTGACTCACTGTTGGAGCCAGACTCTAGTGGTCGTTAGAGGAACTGCAGCTTCTGGTTCTTCCACTTGGAGGTTTGTGTGTGGTTTTTAAAGTTCAAACAGTTAATCAGAAAATAATTAATGAATTTATTTTTGAATAATAATGAGTTGCAGCCACAATCCAGTATGCATTTATGTCTTTTTATTTTACAAACAGTGAAAAACATAAAACAAACTTTTACAAAATCACCTCATCTTTTATTTATTTATTTTGACATTATAAGTGAAGTTGAGTTTTTTATTTAAGAGGAAGTTATTGAGTAAATCTTACTTTTCCTTTGATGTTACTGACACACAGGTGAAATACTGTAAAACACTGTCCTCTTTATTTCATCAGCCAGTGTATCCAGAGGTCAGACAACGAGACAAAAAATATATACTGCAAATATCACACAGCAAAAATAAAATATCAGTATTACAAAATAAAAGATTTTCCTGTTTCTATGAAGGGCTGTAAAACTGTCAACACTCGTTTTTATTTAAAGTTATAAACTGTGGGGAAATACAACTACATGCTACAGATAAACAGAACATACACAGAGGAGTAAAAAATGTTCAGTCCTGATTTACATTTTTACAAAGAAAACAGGCAAATAAGAGAAATTCTGGTTCCACGTTCTGTAAGAGGAATCATATACACTGTAAAAACAACTGCTAAAAACATCTGCGTCGACTCTGCACCGTGTTCAGGGGCAGCAGGGAACAGACGGGGGTTTACAGCTTGAACGTAGGTCGAGCGAGGTTTGGTTCCTGTAACAAACCGTCATCGTCACTGACAAACTAAACAGTCGTTCCGTCTCAGAGTCTGGAGCGTCCAGCAGCTGGGAGCAAATCAGTGAGGGCGTCTCGTCCAGTGGGAGGACGGAAGACCCCGGTCAACCAAACCACTTCCTCCCCAAGATCTTCAGGGAGCTGTTGGTGCAGCAGGAGAGGGCGGAGCGATGGTGCTGTCTTCTTCTAACTCGTCTAGTTTGACGTAGAATCTAGTGCTGGGTGTGTAGGAAGGTGGAGCTGGATGTGTGATCATCCTCCTGCCTTGGTTTGGTCCCTGATTTCTTCTTCTATGTTTGCCTAGTCGCTCATCACTTCTTCTTCACCCCTGCTGCCGGTGTCTGGTCCTGGACTTGGCGGCAGCAGCTCCATGTCCTTGGAGCTGCTGGTGCTGGCTGCTCTGGCGATCCTGGTGAGGGTCTGTTCGTACGGCGAGGGCAGGTAGACCATGAGGAAGACGCCGTCTGTCACGTCCTGCTCCGAGCTGGAGCTGGGGAGCTGGTTCTGCCCCCTGCTGCGGCGGATGGAGGACAGCAGCTCGCAGTTCCTCTCCGGGTCCTGCAGGTCCTCCAGGGCGATCACGTTGGCCAATCCCAGCTTGCCGCTGAGGCTAAAGCCCCGCCTGCGGCGCCAGATCAGGAAGCCGAGGATGCTGAGGAACAGCAGGAGGACGGAGACGGTTGCTACGGTGATGTAGGCGATGGATCCTGCACTGAGGATGGCCTCGCCCGAGCTCTGGCCCTGAGAGACACAAGAAGATGAACGACATTTTCTGTGATTAGACACAAGATCAGCTCAGTTTTCTTCTTCCATTAATCAGTTTAATTTTCTTTTCTTTTTAAAAACAGGTTTTGTGTGTATAATATAATAATATAATATAAAATATAAAAATGTGACGGTGCTCACAGTGTGTATGAATATACACCAACAAAGAAGAGGAAAGAATTACTTATTTTACTTGGTGCTAAAATTAAACATTTTTACATTCTGACATCAAGCGCAATCCCTGATACACAACAACAACAACAACAACAACAACAACAACAACAAACATACTGAACATACAGAGTGTGATTCACCTGATTGATCATTCACGTGCCACAGGTGTAAATACTGTCGGTTATATCATCAGCATATTTAATATTAAATATAACATTTCCCATTTTAACATTTCCTGATATTAATTTCATTGGTTGAATAAATGTTCATGTTTGACTTTATTTCCTCATAATAAACTCACAGGTGATGAACTGGTTGTTGGACTGAACTAAATGTGACTCAGTGACTAAAACAGTAGAAGAAGAAAAAATCCTGTTTTATGGTTAAAGTCACAGTTAATTCTGTCAGCAAACATCTGGCCAGCAGAGGGAGCTGTCAGCCTCAAACATCTGTTTGGCCTCTTTATGTGAATTAATCTGGAACATCGAAGCTGCTGAAGGTTAAAGGGACGAGCACGAAGCCACTGAACACGTTTGTTTTAAACATTCAAGCTCTTGAGAAAATGCTGAATAAAGATTTTAACTAAATAAAATAAATTTGTTAATAGTCTTAAATCTTGCGGTTGACTTTTAAGATGAGATATTCCTTTATCCCTCAGTGGGAAAGTCGGAGTGTTACAGAAGCAAAGTGACGTTACAAAGAAAAGAAAAACTGCAAAAAGACGATATTAAGTTCTTTAAGATAAATACTATGATCATATAATATGTACAGTTAGACATGAAATATAACAAAACAAGAAAATAGCATCAGATAAGTGATATTGCACAGGTTGTGAACTAAATTAAATTAAGTAAAATATCTAAAATTAAAATTATTTAAAATCAAATTTAAAATAAACTCTGAGCACAAGCATCAAAACATCAGACGCCTCTGAAATAAAAACTAAAACTTTTTTAACTTCTTATAGTAGGAATCTAAGAAAGGTGATGCTTATATTAGTTTTACTCTCTGGATCATGAACCAGCTTCTCAGTTTAGTTTCCAACATCTGGATCTCTTGGATTGTAATTAAATACTGATAAAAAGTAGAAACTTCAAAGCACTGATTTTTACCATGTGAATGTAGGTGGAAGATTGTGTTTCCATTGGTCTCTTTCTTCTTAGTGGATTTGAATGTTAAATTATTAATAGATGAATAAAAAAACAAACAGATTAATTAATAATGAAAATAATCATCACATGTGGCTGAACTCACCGGTGCCTGTCTGTCGGTGGAGGGCAGAGCCGAGGGGCCGGGCGACCAGTCCAGAGAGTCCCGGCCGGCCGGTCCAAACTTCATCCAGCTGCTCTCCAGGAGAGACCGCATGGTGGACGATCTGATGCCCAGCCGGAGCCGGGGGCGGGGGGGCCGCGGGGGCCGAGAGCGCCCACAGGAGGTATACGGTGGATGGAGGAGACGAGGAGTCTGCTGACGGCTGAGAGGGGCACTGACTGAAAGAGCTGCAGTGATCAGCCTGAAATAATAACTGAGGGAGGGGGAGGAGGAGGAGGAGGAGGAGGAGGAGGAGGAGGAGGAGGAGGAGAAACGAGGGCAGCAGACAGTCGGTCCGTTTGTCCAGCTGAGAGGAGACACGTCACTGGTCCTGATGGGAGGATTTACAGTCACAGTGTGTGTGTGTGTGTGTGTGAGAGTGTGTGTGTGTGTGTGTGTGTGTGTGTGTGTGTGTGTGCACGTTTCATTAGTTAAAAAGATCAACTTTTTTTAAACAGTATTTACAGTCATGTATGAACCAACTTCATCTTGTGTGAATATGTTTGATTGATTAGTAACTGATATATAAGGAACATATAAGTCACTGCATTTGCTGGATTTAATTAAAGCTCCATATTTTCTTCTTCTTCTGTGTTTTATTTAGTGTATATAAATAGTAGTATAAGTGTTGATCCATTATATATTTGTGGTTTTAAGAACCACATGATTGGCTGAGTGATCCAATAAAAATAAAGCAGATTTCAGGTAAAAACACTCAGAGAAACCAAATCCTGCAAGGTTTGGATGGTGGGTCCAGGTGGGCGGGGCTTGGTGACTGCTTTGTTGTGACATCACAAAGTTCCAGAAGTCCTGACGGCTGGTTTTAAGGCTCAGTTTCTGAATACAGGCTGTGTGCATTTCTCTGTGGACTGAGGCTTTGATACTTTCACAGTATTAATATAGAAGCTAGAGCTGATCTATAATCACACTACACATGGACACACACCTTTACACTGGAGGAGCTTTAAGTTCTGATGTATGAATATCACCCAGTTGGATACTGGTTTATCCATGCAGACTGTGAATGCAGCGTTTCCTCTGAAGGTCATTCTCTGACCTCGACCTCCTTTTTAAGTTTCAGTTCGACATGACGACAAACTTAAGAGACAAACTGCTTTTATTGTGCAACACACAGAGGCCTGCAGGGGGAGGGGCTTTGAAACATACAGCAGTGAACACACCTGTAAGACCGAGCTCAGGGAAAACCAAGCAGAGCAGCTTAGAAACATCAGGAGGAAAGATTACACAGCTTTTCTTTCATATCAAAAGCAGAAGAAAAATTACACTTTTAGAAATCACAGCCACAACATTAGCTGACCTGCCGACGTCGGTCCGGCAGCGGCGCGGTCGAGGTCAGTGAAGGAAGCAAACCTGGATGAACGCCCAGAAAACCTGTGATCATGAACGCAGCTTTCTGCACATTCACCTGTCACATGTTTACGTTTCAGAAACAGTCTCACAAAAACCGTCCAGCTCCCTGTTAGTGGGACACGAACCTCATCAAATACTCAGGCGCCATCTTGAGTAAAAGTAAAAATGTTCATGCAGGAGATTTAATGAACAAAACGTCTTTTATGCCGAAACAAACACAAACGTCTTTGGAACTAAATCTTATTAAATATTAATCAGGTTCAAGTGCAGCGGGTTTTTGGATCTTTGGACAGATTCAACGACAAAGTTCCTATAAACAAAATTTAACTTTGTGAGTTATGAAGCTCAGAAATCTGGAAATATCAGATTTAGTTAAATGTTTTCTCGACTAACTACAGAGGTCTGTGCACTTCAGGTTTAAAGAGGTTTCCAAGTAAACATCAAACACAACGTCCTATGATCGAAACAGGGTTTAAAGGGAGTTCTGTTTAAAAGGACTCTGTGGTTTAATTTGTCTCTGTCATAAAGTTGAGGAACTTATCGAGAGACAAATAGAAAAGAGATCCTGACTTTTAGTCGAACTCCAAAACTACTCAGTCCTGCATTTCCCACAATGCAACTCAACTGCATCTTTTGTTTAGGCCTGTCCACATCTGTCAAACTACATTCCTCCCCCCCAGAGGTCGTATCGCACGTTTCCTGTTGTAAATTTGACGTCTTCTCAGGATTCAGAAATCTCCTCCAGTGAGTGGAGAAGCGTCGCTCATGAAGAGCTACGTGTTAGCTACAGTGCTATTTAGATAATGATGCTTCAAGAAAGACATCCCATAATTGTGACTGTGTCGTCTGTCTGGATGTCAGTAAGTAAATGTTTCACAATGAAGCTTCAAATGACTTTTTAAATCTGATTATAGGACGAGAACCTTCTTCTAATAATCAAACTTGTTCTTTAGAAAGACTTTGGCTCCATCAGAAGTTATTTCTTCCTTTTGAGCCGCTGTTTCATCAGAGGTGCAGGATGATTCAGGGTTTTATCTTCTGATAAAACACTATACAACAACTTCTGTGCTCATGAACCACCAGTTTACGCTCGTCGTCTTTGCACTGCAAGAATTTCATCAACCTCTTTGCCCCTAAACACGGTTAAAGCCGAACTTACAGGTGCACCGACATCTGAGAAGTGTTCCTGAAGAATCAGAAATAAACACATTTCTGTGACGAACATTTCCAACGATTCGGTTGCCCATTTGAAAAAGAGAGAGAGAGAGCAGCTTTCACTCCTCTGCTTCTTTATGTTCCTGTGACGCTCTCCGTCGCGTGATCTGCCGCTTTAGAAACTGTGTCACACGTCTGGGTCATGTATATATTTTCTCTGTCGGTGTCAGACGACAGGAAACGGTCAAAGCTGCTTTAGTTTCCCCTCCAGACAGTCTCTCAGCCTCAAACTCAACTCTCAGGAATTCATTTATCGAGTCAACAAAGCGGCCAGTCAGTCAGTCAGTCAGTCAGTCAGTCAGTCAGTCAGTCTCTCAACCAGCCAAGTCACTCACTCTTTTTTTTTTTTTTAAGTAAGCTCTTCTTTGAGATACACCATCAATCTGCCAGAGCAAGTATAGTAGGTCAGCGCCTCTTCAATCTGTTCAGATTCCCAATAATCCCTCAACAGCACAATAAGACACTAAACTGTAGATGATTTCACTTGTTGGGAGAAATGCGATTAAAGTTTCCCGGCACAGCGGCTGAGGAAGGAGCCGTCAGACTGACAAAATCAGAAAGCAATCAAAAGCTTAAAAAAGACTTTCTCATAAACTGTGTGTGACGGCGGAGCGCACGACAATGGATTTGGACTGAGTTATACCCAAGTGCATCAAATCTGCTTAGAGTGCAGATGAAGTTTGTTCGTCTTCTGTTAATCTCGGAGCGACTGTGTCAAATGCACATTAGTAGTAATACTCAGAAGTGGAGACAAAAGATTTGTCTTTGGAAACATGGACACAGAGAGAATATCTGAGCAGGATAATCATCAGAGTGACTCAAGTTGAAATCGACACAAACTGCTGGAGGATCGTTGCATGTCAGCGACACATTAACTGCTTTTTTTTTTTTTTTTAGATGGAAACGCCGTCATGGACTTAACACCAACTAAATCCTCCCCTCCGCCGCTGCTGCTGATCACACTGATGGCCGACAACATCTGTCCGCTCGCCGCTCGCTCTTAAACAGCGGGGAATAAGGACAAACGGGGACGGGTCAGGGACACAGGGAGGGGCCCGGCGGCAGAGACAGGGCAGGGACGGGGAGGCGAGACGTTCTAATGCTGTTTGTCATTTACTGAAAAGTTGTTAATGAAGACTTCCTGGGAGCAGATGTGCAGAAGGAGCGA